>NC_092379.1:40286499-40564332 GCF_030028105.1 Mobula birostris
GAGCATTTGATGGCTCTGGGCCTTAACTGACTGGAATTTAAAAGAATGAGGTGTTGGGGGAGGGTGTGAAATCTCATCAAAACCTATCGAATGTTGAAAAGCATTGACAGAGTGGATGTGGAGAGGATGTTTCCTATAGTGGGGGAGGCCAAGACCAGAGGACACAGCCTCAGAGTAGAGGGGCGTTGATTTAGAACAGAGATGAGGAGGAATTTCTTTAATTTGTAGAATTCGTTTCTACATGCTGTGAAGGCCAAGTCGTCGGGTATACTTAAGGCAGAGCTTGTTAGGTTCTTGATTAGTCAGGGCATAAATGGATACGGAGATTGGGGCTGAGAGGAAAATAGATCAGCCATGACGAAATGTCAGACAAGACTGGATGGGTCAAATGGCCCAATCCTGCTCCTACAACTTACAATCTTGTGACGTGGACTACTCCGAAAAGAAAAACTCAGCCCATTTTTCATAACCAGAATTGGAATCAGAATCAAGTTTACTATCATTGTCATTTGCCATGAAATTTGAGATTATGCGGCAGCAGTACATTGCAGTACGTAATAATGAAAGTTATAAATTACAAAAAGAAATATATTTTAAAAATTAAGTAAGTTGTGCAAAACAAGACCAAGAGACAAATGTTATTGAGGTACTGTACATGGGTTCATTGTTCATTCTGAAATTAATGGCGGAGGGGAGCAATCTGTTCCTAAATTGTTGAGTGTGTGTCTCATCCCTGACAGTAGAAATGAAAAGAGGCTTTACCTGGGTGGCGAGGCTCCCTCAAAGATGGATGTTGCCTTTTGAAGATGTCCTCGAAAGTGGGGAGGATTGTGCTCAGGATGGCTGATTTATTATCCCTCTGGACTGTTTTCTCCTGCCTTCTCCTGTTAACCTTTGATGCCCTGACTAAACAAGAACCTATCAACCTCTGCTTTAAATACACTCAATGACTTGTCCTCCACAGCCGTCTGTGGCAACAAATTCCACAGATTCACCACCCTCTGGCTAAAGAAATTCCTCACCTCTGCCCTAAAGGGAAGTTCTTCTATTCTGAGGCTTTGCCCTCTGCTCTTAGAGACAGCCGTCCCCCCTCCCACTACAGGAAACATCCTCTCCACGTTGATTTTCAATATTTGATGGTTTTCGTTGAGATCCCCCATCATCCTTTTAAACTTCAGCGAGTACAGGCCCAGAGGGAGCAATGTTCCTCAAATGACAACCCTTTCATTCTCGTGAACCTCCCCCAGACCCTCTCCAATACCAGCTCACCAATTCTTAGATAAGGGGCTCAGAACTGCTCACAATACTCCAAAGTTCGGTCTGAGTTTTAAAGCCTCAGCCTCGCATCCTTGCTCTGACTGACAGCACCCATCCTTATGCACTGCGCTTCAGATGAGCGATCCTTTGACTTGGCGATGTTTTGGGGCTGCAAAAACTGCTTTAAGATGCAAGGCATCGTTCAGTTTCACCTTCTTGCCACCTGCCGACTGCTCTTCATCACCGCAGGAAAAGTGAAGCCGAGAGGAATGAGGAAAATAGCATTTGAGCAGCTTCTGGTTGGGGTGGCGTTAGTGTGACACGATAACTGAGGGCAATGTCCCTGACTGAGAAACCAACATCTTTATCTTCTGCCTCTCACAGGATGACGTCCGCAAGCACCTCACCAATTACGCCATCAACAAGCGTATGATGAACGTTGTCCCAGATGAAAAGAAAGGCAGTAAAAGGTGAGACCATATGCAGCAGGGTGCACCCTTCACCACAAGCAGGCACATTATAGAAGGTCAGCGTTGGAGTGATTTTTGGGGTTAGGACATAGACATTTAGCAATTGAATTTGGCTACCAGTCTTCATATCTGAATGTGTGTTGTGGATTTTATTTGGAGTGCAGATCTGAACTTTATATGTAGGCATCCGTTAGTCTTATAAGACCATGGAAGGTTCCCCTTGGAAGTTTACACCTTGGAAGCTTTCCAGGGCGCAGGCCTGGGCAAGGTTGTATGGAAGACCAGCAGTTGCCCATGCTGCATGTCTCCCCTCTCCACGCCACCGATGTTGTCCAAGGGAAGGGCATTGGGACCCATACAGCTTGGCACTGGTGTTAACGCAGAGCAGTGTGTGGTTAAGTACCTTGCTCAAGGACACAACACGCTGCCTCGGCCAAGGCTCGAACTAACGACTTTCAGATCACTAGAGGGACGCTTTAACCACATGCCAACACGTGACCAAGTCCGAACATGTGGCCAGCTCTGAACAATGGGTTCCTAAAAGCCATGAATCCCAGCTGACAATGATGATTAAAATTCATTTGGATGTGTGTGGTGTGGCTGTGAATCAGGAGGTGTGAAGGTCGAATGTAGTTTCGAAGAAAGCATTGTCCATGCGTTGTAAGTATGGAGTTGCCCTTTGCCGTTTGGCACATAAAATATCGAGCCCCACATCAGGCCGGCCAGACCTTTCGACCAGAAGTGTCTCCATAAAATGCCTTCTCTACCTTGCTTTGTCGAATAAAAAAGCTGCTTTGTATCTACCAGTAATTTTCTTCGCTGGCTTCATTCATGCAACAACCTTAGTGAGCAGGCACATTGTAGAAGGAAGGGGAGCACACAGCAGCAGCTTAGTGAAGCCCTTAACTCTGTTGCCACTACTTCAGGTTGTCATAACTGGCGGAATGCTCCCAATGGCATGCTATAAGACCGTCAGATATAGGGGCAGAAGTGGGCCATTTGGCCCATTGAGTCTGCTCTGCCATTTAATCATGGGCTGATCCAATTCTTCCAGTCATCCCCACTCCCCTGCTTTCACCCTATACTCTGGCTAATCAAGAACCTATCTATCTCTGCCTTAAATGAACTCAATGACTTGGCCCCCACAGCCACTCATGGCAACAAATTCCACAGATTTACCACCCTCTGACTAAAGTAATTTCTCTGCATCTCAGTTCTAAATGGACGTCCTTCAATCCTGAAGTCATGCCCTCTTGTCCTAGAATCCTGTACCATGCCCTCCAGTAACTTCTGACAACCAAGTCTAGCTCCTGGCCTTCACATGTGGCTTAGCCACTAAGCTGGGCAGAATCATTTCTACTGACAGGAGAAGGGGCAAAGGTGGGTTAATGGCATCTTAAATCCAGTCGCTTCAGGCAGATGGGACTCATCAACCATGGCTGGCCCCTCATCTAGGAGAAGGAAAACTCTGATCTCAAACCTCCCATTGCCCTGCGACTACACCCACTCATAGGGAAGGCTTCAGGAGTAAACCCTGAGGGAAAACATCTGCGGCAGTCCCACGTTGAGTTCAACACTGACTGGCAACTCCTGCGATGCTGCTGGTACCAGGCTGTGTTGCTCTCTGCCGTTCCTTTGGGTTCATCAACTGCGTGGAGATGGGGAGCTTGCTACATGGGCAACAGCTTGCTCTCCATATCCGGGCTTAGTAGCTAAGCCACACGTGAAGGCCAGGAGCTGTGACTTGGTTGTCAGAGGCAATATTGAGGCACTCGCCATTGGGAGCATTTAATAGGCAGCGGGAGCTCGTCCCCATTACCACCCCATGGCTATAACAACCTTAAGGAATGGAGTGAAGCTGAAATTGTTGCAATGGACGACTGGAAGCGGACCCAAGTGCAGAACACCGACACGGAGGTAGAATTAACAGAAGTGTGTTTATTAATAGTTGCGAGGAAGGTCGGAGAGTGAGGATTAGATGCTTACATGAACAACAAACCGGAGTAGCCCGGACCCAGAGCTTGGTTATGGAGCTTGGACACAGAGCCTGGACACGGAGCCCAGACTCGGACACGGACTCGGATGCAGAGCCCAGACTCAGACTGGGACATGGAGCCCGGACTCGGACACGGAGCCCGGACTCGGACACAGAACAACAAAACCAGACAACGACAGACAATTTGTATCTTGATTCGGAGTAGCAGCAAACGGCCAGGAATACTCAGCAGGACACGAAACTACAAAACCAAACATCGACAGTCCGTTCGTATCTTGACTCGAAATAGCGGCAAACGGCCGGCAATACTCAGCTGGACACGAGACGACAGAATTCCCAAAGCAACCCCAGGCACTGAAGCAACTTAGAGTCCAGTATTCTCAGCGGCCCAGAACGTGCTTTGCCGCACTGGCTGAGGTGACGGTCCAGTCCCAAGTAGATGTAAGCCGGAGTTATTATGTTTCCAGTTCGGATGAGAATCAGGTGCCTTAGTCATGGAGCCAGGTAAAACACGGGGAAAAGGAAATGAACAGAAATGAGGAATCAACTGACTGGACCGTGACTGAAATAACAGATAAAAGTGAGTGGAAAGACGATGCTAAACACTTTCTCATTCAAATCTGCAGACAGGAGTCATTATTAATGATCAAACTAAATATATGATCAATAAATAATGACAATAATGAGCAGGAGTCAATTATACCTCCCTTGCCACAGTGAATGTACCTGGATTGGAATATCTGTTAGGATGTCCGGCTAGTTGGGATCGTCCCAATCTGGTATTTCGTGTCCAGCAAGAACCATGGATCTAGAAAAAAGAAATGTGAGCTAAATCCCATGAAGGCAGACAAATTTACATAAGTGATCGGATAAATCTGGAATAAAGGTCTGTAAGACATGGCAACTATTGAGCTGTTGCTAAAAAGCTCTTTAGTGAGGGAAATCTCCCATTTCCTCTTCATATTTGAGGCCTACAACACTGCTGTGGCCTTACCATTGCTTGCAATGGGCCGTAAGTTCATGGACCCTATGCAGATTACAGAGAAGGAGGTGCTTGCTGTCCTGAGGAAAATCAGGGTGGGTAAATCCCCAGGGCCTGACAAGTTGTTCCCTCAGACCCTGGGGGAGGCTAGTGCAGAAACTGCAGGGGCCCTAGCAGAGATATTTAAATAATTCTTAGTGACAAGAAAGGTTCTAAACATAAACCAGGAAATTACAGACTGCTCCATCTGACATCAGTAGTGGGATAGTTATTGGAAAGTATTCTGAGGGACTGGATATATGAGTAAACAACAGGAATTCTGCAGATGCTGGAAATTCAAGTAACACACATCAAAGTTGCTGGTGAACGCAGCAGGCCAGGCAGCATCTCTAGGAAGAGGTGCAGTCGATGTTTCAGGCCGAGACCCTTCGAAGGGTCTCGGACTGAAACGTCGACTGCACCTCTTCCTGGATATATGAGTATTTGGATAGACATGGGACTGATTCAGGATAGTCAGCATGGCTTTGTGCATGGTAAGTCATGTCTAACCAATCCTGGAGAGTTTTTTTAAGCAAGCTACCAGGAAAGCGGATGAAGGCAAAGCAGTGGATGTTGTCTACATGGACTTTAGCAAGGCATTTGACAAGGTCCCGTATGTGAGGTTGGTCAAGAGGGTTCAGTCGCTCGGCATTCAGCATAGGTTGTAAATTGGATTAGACATTGGCTTTGTGGGAGAAGCCAGAGAGTGGTAGTAGAGGTTTGCCTCTCTGACTGGAGGCCTGTGACCAGTGGTGCGCTGCAGGGACCAGTGCTGGGCCCATTGTTGTTTGTCATCTCTATCAGTGTTCTGGATGATAATGTAGTTAACTGGATCAGTAAATTTGCAGATGACACCACGTTTGAGGATATAGTGGACAGTGAGGAAGGCGGTCATGGCTTGCAGAGGGATCTGGATCAGCTGGAAAAATGGCAGCTGGAAATCAATGCAGACAAGTGCGAGGTGTTACATTTAGGTAGGACCAGCCAGGGAAGGTCTTACACAGTGAATGGTAGGGCACTGAGGAGTGCGGTAGAACAAAAGGATCTGGGAATAGAGATCCAAAATTCGTTGAAAGTAGTGTCACAGGTAGAAAGAAAGCTGTTGTCACATCGGCTTTCATAAATCAATGTATCGAGTACAAGAGATGGGATGTTATGTTGAAGCTGTATAAGACACTGGTGAGGCCTAATTTGGAGTATCGTATGCAGTTCTGGTCACCTACCTACAGGAAAGATGTATAGTAAATAAGGTTGAAAGAGTAGAGGAAAAATTTACAAAAATGTAGCTGGGTCTGGAGGACCTGAGTTATAAGGAAAGATTGAATAAGTTAGGACTTTCTTCCTCAGAATGTAGAAGGTTGAGAGGAGATTTGACAGAAATATTCAAGATTATGAGGGGTAGAGATAGGGTAAATGCAAGCAGGCTTTTTCCACTGAGGTTGAGTGTGACCACAACCAGGGATCATGGGTTAGGGTGAAAGGTGAAAAGTTTAAGGGAAACATGAGGAGAAACGTCTTCACTCAGATGGTGGTGACCAGTGTGGAATGAGCTGGCAACACAAGTGCTGCATGCGTGCTCGGTTTCAACGTTTCAGCGAAGTTTGGATAGGATGGAGGACTATGATCCTGGTGCAGGTCAATGGGTGTGGACAGTTTAGCAGGTTTTGGCATGGACTAGATGGGCCAAAAGGCCTGTTCCTGTGCTGTACTTTTCTATGACAATGACTCTAGAAACACTGATTCGTTACGTCAGGCTTGTTACACGGAGCTTGGGAGGGTGAGACTGGAACTAGAGCTCGTGGGTTAAGGGTGAAAGGTGAGAAGTTTAAGGGGAACATGAAGGGAAACTTCTTCACTCGGAGGGTAGTGAGAGTATGGAGCAAGCTGCCAGCAGAAGAGATAGATGGAGGTGCGATTTCAACATTTAAGATACATTTGTACATGGATGGTAGGGCTACAGACTGGGTGCCGGTCAATGGGACCAGACAGATTAATGATTCAGCATGGACTAGATGGGCCAAAGGGCCTGTTTGTTTACTGTAGTGCTTTCTGACTGTGAATGTAAACCACCAGACAACTTCACAAGATGGAATATCATGGGTTCAGGGTGCAGTCAACCTTTTCAAAGGCAACTATGAATCGGCAAGAAATCGCTTCCAATAAATCCTGTCAAAAACGGGGGGAAATAATCAAGAGAGCTGATATTTCCTTCAATGGATACGCAGTCTATCTTGTGGCTTGCAGTGCTATTGACCTGTCACACAATAACACAAATGGTGGGGCAGAGTACTTGATCAGCGAAGTCACTCGGCAATGCCATCCGATGGATGAACGGTGGCCTGCGATAGATTAGAACTGACGGCTGTGTAAAATGTTGTTTCTTGCAGAAAGCTGTCTTTCTTTAACCAGTACATGGAGAGCAATGCCTATGACCTGGAGGTGCTGTGGAGCAGTATTGAAGATGTGATCATCAAAACCATTCTGTCTGTGTATCCGGCCCTGAGGAACACCTACTTCACCTGCTTCCCAAATCACGTGTCTGGGAGTGCTTGCTTTCAGCTCCTCGGCTTTGACATCCTGCTGGACCACACCTTGAAACCCTGGCTGATGAAGGTACGCGCGCCTCTGGGATACATAAAGATTAAGCAGGTAATTTAGGTGACCGCATAAAACATGCAAATGTAACATCATGATGGGATGGCCAGTAATATCATGAAGGATCGCACCAACCCTGCTCACTGTTTGTCCCCACTCCCATCAGGGAGGAGGCTCTGTAGCATCCACACCAGGACCACCAGACTCAAAAACTGTTACTTTCCCCTAGCAGTCCTCCAAGAGGACCACAACCGTGTTGTAGGGTTTGGAGGCTTGCGCGCCTCAATGACCCGGAGAGGTCTGCACGCTGGAGCCGGGGCTTTAGGCTTTGGCTCTGGATAGGGTCACCCATGACAAACAGGTCAAAGGGTAGAGGCCAGACTGAGAGCGGTGTACCGGTCCTCCAGATTCGAGGGCTCAACTCAGCACTACCAGCACTGACCACTAAAACAAAACTGTTACGCATACTGCAATGAAGAATCCTACATCTGAGTGTGGCGGTGTTCCTGAGTCTCCACCTGGGACTTACATGTCCGACAGTAATGAAAACCGAGCGGAAGCTACGGGCATGATCAAAGAATCTCTGAACACCACCAGAGATGGAGGACCTTCACTGTTGTCCTAAACACCAGCACTGCAATGGGCAGTCAGTATGTCCCCAAGTACTGAGGCTGATCAACACCCCCATCCACTAACCCACCCCTCCACAGACCCGCAACCACCACTACTTTATCATTTCTTGTCAGAGTCACCTTATGTACAGAAACTCCTGTACCCAGCGTCACTTTATGGACATACAATCAAGCTACGCATATAAGCTATCTAATGTATTTATATTTACTGTTTTTTCCCATTATTATTGTGTTTTTTTCCACTTTTCCACTATTATTGTTATCGAAAAGGTGTTATATTTGGATGTGTGCAGAGTACAGAATAAGGTCGATGAACTTGTGGCACAGTTGCAGATTGGCATATATGATCAGAATTAGAATCAGGTTTATTATCACCGGTATGTGTCATGAAATTTGTTAACTTAGCAGCAACAATTCAATGGAAGTGTTCAGGAACAGTTATTACCCCACTCAACCATCAGGAAGAAGGTACAGGGTCTTGAACCAAAGGGGATATCTTCGCTTAACTTTACTCACCACAGCATTGAACTGCTCCCACAGCCTATGGACTCACTTTGAAGGACTCTTCATCTCATATTCTTGATATTTATTGTTTGTTTATTTATTTATTCTGGATGTTTTGTTTGATTCCTTTTAAATACTGTGAATGTCCTCAAGTAAGTGAATCTTAGTGAATCAACATATGCCAATGGTCATATGTACTTTGATAATAAATTTACTTTGAACTTGACTTTGAGTAGAAGAGCAGAACACAGTGCAGAAGCAGTTTGACAATCACAGCCTTAAGGTAAAAAAAAAAAGTTAAACCAAAAAAGTTAGACCGTTATCCCAAAATCTGCTCCCTGTGGAAACAGATAGATGGGTTCATAAAGAGAGATTTTGGCACATTGGTCTTCATTAATCAAATTGTTGAGTACAGAAGCTGAGTTGTTAGATTGAAGCTCTTGAAGATATTGGTGAGGCCTACTTTGGAGTATTCTGGTCACCTAACTACAGGAAAGATATCAATGATTTGAAAGATAGCAGAGAATATTCACAAGGATGTTGCTGGGTCTCGAGGGCCTGAGTTACAGGGAGAGTTATTCTCTAGAGCACAGGGAATCAAGGAAGATTTGATAAAGGTCTACGAAACCATGAGGAACATAGAGTAAATGGAAGCATGCTTTTGCTGCTGAGGATGGGTGAGACTAGAACTAGAGGTCATGGGTTAATTGAGAAAGGTGAAATGTTTAAGGGGAACATGAAAGGGATCTTCTTCACTCAGAGAGTGGTGAGAGTGTGCCAGCGGAAGTGGCGGATGCGACATTTAAGAAAAGTTTAGATAAGTATGTGGATGGCAGGAGTATCGAGGTCTATGGTACAGGTGCAGATTGATAGGAATTGGCAGAATAATATTTTGGCATGGACTAGATGGGCCAAATGGCCTACTTCTGTCTTTTAGTGCTCTTAGACTATGACACAATGGAAGATATGCATCTGTAGATGGGTGGAAGACCATAGTCGTTTATGATAGTTCCCATAGACAAAGACCTGGCATTTGTCCATAGTTAAATCCACATTAAAATGGTTCCAGAGAGGAAGACACCAGAGGGTGATTAAAAACAAGAGAAAATCTGCAGAGGCTGGCAATCCAAAGCAACACACACACACACACACACACACACACACACACACACACACACACACACACACACACACACACACACAGACTCTCACACACACACACACACACATACACACACACACACACACACACACACACACAGAATAAGGAGTTGTTCCTCCAACCTGAGTGTGGCCTCATTGCGGCAGTAGAGGTGGCCATGGACTGACATGTTGGAATGGGAATAGGAAGTAGAATTAAAATTGGTGGCCACCAGGAGAAGTGCCACACCTGCACTTGGATCTCCTCCCTCACTACCATTCGGGGCCAAACGGTCCTTCCAGGTGAGGCGACATTTCACCTGTTGGGGTCATCTGTTGTATCCGGTGCTCCTGGTGTGGCTTCCTGTATATCGGAGAGACCCGGCCCAGTTTGGGAAACCGCTTCAACGAGCACCTACAGTCCATCCACCAGAGAAAAACGGGACCTCCCGGTGGCCACCAATTGACCTGGATGAGGAAGTGGAGGGATGGGTTAGTAAATCTGCTGATGACACAAAGGTTGGAGGTGTTGTGGATAGTGTGGAGGGCTGTCAGAGGTTACAGCAGGACATTGATAGGATGCAAAACTGGGCTGAGAAGTGGCACCCTACCTGGGTCACCTTCTTAATGGCTCTGGTCCAGGGCTCCAGCCAGCATTGTTCAATGGTCTTTACCCCCAGACCCGTGCCTTTGTTTTTTTCAACTCGGCCTGGTTCAAAGCAGCTAAGGTAGCTGACCCAGGCACTGAGCCTAATGAGGTTGTAGATTTCTTCTCCAAGTCTGCCACTTTACATTATAAATAGCCGCTTGTCTGAGAGTGGTCCCGGGTTAGCCGGTCGTTAGCTGAAACTCCTTGCGTCCACATTCAATTGCTCTGATTCGATAATCCCAGAGCTAGAATCGAAGAGTTCACAAAATGGAGGGTGTGCAAGGACAGTCTCACAAAATGGCCACCTCCACCTCCTTTCAGCATGTGGCAAGAACAAAGACAGTTTGTTTGCCTACTTCCACTGCCCTTGATTCATTTGAATTCACTGATTTGTAGACTGTTGTTCTTTTTGGCCAACACTATTAATTTTTAATTATTAATGTTGCAGGTTAAGCATTCCCTGAGCTCTGTGATGGACTCCAATCTTGATCAAGAGGTGAAGGAGGATCTTCTTTATGATACACTCTGCATGATTAACCTTGCAGCTTGTGGCCGGCAGGAAGACATGGAGGAAGAGAGGCCGCGAAAGAAGGAACAGCTGCCTAAGATCTGGTGGTCGCGGGAGTACAGGTGACTGAAAGACTGAAGAGTGCCACGTTGGGCAACGATAATTAATGAATATTCCTGCTGTCAAATTCAGCTGCACACACAAAGTGCTGGGGGAACTCAGCAGGCCAGGCAGCACCCATTTAGAACAGAGATGACGAGAAATTTCTTTTGCCAGAGGGTGGTGAATCTGTGGAATTCATCGCCACAGATGGGAGTGGAGGCCAAGTCATCGGGTATATTTAAGGCAGAGGTTGATAGATCCTTGATTAGTCAGGGCATGAGGGGTTATGGGGAGAAGGCAGGAGATTGAGGCTGAGATGGGAAGGGATCAGTCGTGATCAAATGGCAAAGCAGCTTCGATGGGCCAGATGGCCTAATTCTGCTCCTCTTACGCAAATGAACAAACAGTCGCCATTTTGGGCCGAGACCCTTCTTCAGGACTGGAAAGGAATAAAAAGGTGTGGGGAGGGAGGGGAAGGAGGATAGCTAGAAGTTGATAGGTAAAGCCAGGTGGGTGGGAAAGTTGAAGGGTTGGAGAGGAAGGAATCTGATAGGAGAGGAGAGTGGACCGTGGGAGAAAGGGAAGGAGGAGGAGTGCCCAGGGGAAGGTGACCAGCAGGTGAGAAGAGGTGAGAGGCCGGAGTGGGAAACAGAAGCAGAGGGAAGGGGGAAGGACTATTTCCCCAGAAGGGGAAGCCGATGTATGCGTTCAGAATAAAGAAGTGGGCAGGAAAATCACTGAAGACTGTACCCACCCTGCAAACTCACTTTTCCAAAAGCTCCCTTCGGGAAATCACCTTGGGTTTCTGAAAACGAGACCTCATGCCCTCTCAAAAGATTTTTTCCCCTCAGGCAGTTCATCTGATCAACCATCCTAGTTACTCCCCCCTCGACCCCCAACCCCCTCTTACTATTACCCTGTCACTGCACTGAACTGTAAACATTATAAACCACATTTTGATACGCTGTCTACCTTGTAAATCCATACTGGTATTTATATATTTATGCACATTATATTCCATATCCAAACTTTAACCTCTGGCTTACCTTTGTCTACTTCCTTATTCTTTAATAGAGGGTCTTGGCCAGAAACATCGACTGTTTATTCCTTTCCGTAGATACGGCCTGACCTGCTGAGTTCCTCCAGCATTTTGTGTCTGTTACTTTGGATTTCCAGCACCTGCGGAATCTCTTTTCTTTATTCTGTATAATTGTTGTACGTTGTTGGATTTTGTCGCCTGTCATGCCCTGATCAACACCATGCAGTGAATTCCAAATACGTGCAAACTTATCTGGTGCATAAAATTGATCCTCGATCTTAATGTTAGCCTCTCCTATCCTTTTATAAAAACCTCCCCTCCAAAGTATCACTGCTATTCCCTGCACATTTTAAAGTTCCACATTTTCCCACTGCTCAGGCATAGCCGCCGAGCGCTTCTGTGCCATCCGCCACCAGCGTGATATTCTGGTGGCCAAAGATTTTAATTCTGATTCCCATTCCCAGGTGTCAGTCCACGGCCTCCTCGTGCCAAGGTGAGTCCACCCTCAGGGTGGAGGAGTAACACCTTATATTGTGTCTGGGTAGCCTCCAACGTGACAGTATGAATATCGATTCCTCCTTCTGGAAAACAAATTTCGACCCTCCCCCATTCTTCACTATTCCTTCCTCCATTCCTTTCTTCTCACGTGCCTATTACATCCTTCTGTGTCCCCTGCTCCTTCCCTTTCTCCTGTTGTCCACTCTGCGCTCCTATCAGATTCTTTCCTCTCCTGCCCTTGACCTTTCCCACCCACCTGGCTTCACCTATCACCTCCCAGCTATCCTCCTTCTCCTCCCCTCACCTTCTTATTCAGGCATCTTCCTCTTCCTTTCCAGTCCCGATGAATGGTCTCAGCCCGAAATGTCGACTGTCTATTCCCTTCCACAGATGCTGCCTGACCTGCTGAGTTCCTCCAGCATTTTGGATTTCCAGCAACTGCAGACTTTCTTGTGTCAGAAGTTCCTCCTGCTGCTTAGAGCTGCAACAAAGGGGAAAGGAGGTGGATTCAGCAGGCATGCAGAGGTGGAGTGAGGACTGTGGGCTAGACTGCGCTCAAGAGGACTAGAACATATCACCAAGGAAGTAATGCTGAGGCTTTATAAGGCACTGGTCAGACCGCACTTGGAGTATTGTGAGCAGTTCTGGGTGGCAGGCGGAGTTACGTTTCTACCAAAGGAGGTGTAAGGTGCCCCTTCCCCCCTCTAGC
Source organism: Mobula birostris (assembly GCF_030028105.1). Classification (NCBI taxonomy): domain Eukaryota; kingdom Metazoa; phylum Chordata; class Chondrichthyes; order Myliobatiformes; family Myliobatidae; genus Mobula; species Mobula birostris. The sequence continues at coordinate 40,299,620 of NC_092379.1, forward strand.
CTGCAGGTCACCCTTGGACAATATGTAGCACCTGGTTAGCCCCCTGATCAGGGAGTAGGTGGTGGACAGTCGTATGAGCAGCCGGTGCAGATCGCAAGTCCTGGGTATGTGACCACTGACGCCAGGCAGACAATCTCTGCAGGGTATTGATAATGACTGGGGTCACCCGTCTTTTAAAGACACTGGCCCAGAAGAAGGCAGTGGCAGACCACTTCTGTAGATAACTTTGCCAAGAGCAATCAATAGACAATAGGTGCAGGAGTAGGCCATTCAGCCCTTCGAGCCAGCACCACCATTCACTTTGATCATGGCTGATCATTCACAATCAGTACCCTGTTCCTGCCTTCTCCCCATATCCCTTGACTCCACTATCATTAAGAGCTCTATCTAGCTCTTTCTTGAAAGCATCCAGAGAATTGGCCTCCACTGCCTTCTGAGGCAGAGCACTCCACAGATCCACAACTCTCTGGGTGAAAAAGTTTATCCTCAATTCCGTTCTACGTGGCCTGCCCCTTATTCTCAAATTGTGGCCTCTGGTTCTGGACTCCCCCAACATTGGGAACATGTTTCCTGCCTCTAGCGTGTCCAATCCCTTAGTAATCTTGTATGTTTCAATCAGATCCCCTCTCATCCTTCTGAATTTCAGTGTATACAAGCCCATTCGCTCCAATCTTTCACCATATGACAGTCCCGCCATCCTGGGAATTAACCGCGTGAACCTCGACTACGCTCCCTCAATAGCAACAATGTCCTTCCTCAAATTTGGAGACCAAAGCTGTACATGATACTCCAGGTGTGGTCTCACCAGGGCCCTGTACAACTGCAGAAGGACTTCTTTGCTCCTATACTCAACTCAACTCAACTCCCCTTGTTAGGCCATTAGCTTTCTTCACTGCCTGCTGTACCTGCATGCTTACTTTCAGTGACTGATGAACAAGGACACCAAGATCTCATTGTACTTCCCCTTTCCTAACTTGACACCTTTCAAATAGTAATCTGTTCTTGCCACCAAAGTGGATAACCTCACATTTATCCGCATTAAACTGCATCTGCCCACTCACCCAACCTGTCCAAGTCATCCTGCATTATCTCAACATCCTCCGCACATTTCATACTGCCACCCAGCTTTGTGTCATCTGCAAATTTGCTAATGTTACTTTTAATCCCTTCATCTAAATCATTAATGTATTATAAATAGCTGTGGTCCCAGCACCGAGCCTTGCAGTACCCCACTAGTCACCGCCTGCCATTCTGAAAGGGACCCATTAATCCCTACTCTTTGTTTCCTGTCTGCCAACCAATTTTCTATCCGTCAGTACCCTACCCCCAATACCATGTGCTCTAATTTTGCCCACTAATCTCCTATGTGGGACCTTATCAAAGGCTTTCTGAAAGTCCAGGTACACTGGCTCTCCCTTGTCCATTTTCATAGTTGCATCCTCAAAAAATTCCAGAAGATTATTCAAGCATGATTTCCCCTTCGTAAATCCATGCTGACTCGGACCGATCCTGTTACTGCTATCCAAATGTGCCGCTATTTCATCCTTTATAATGGACTCCAGCATCTTTCCCACCACTGATGTCAGGCTAACTGGTCTATAATTCCCTGTTTTCTCTCTCCCTCCTTTCTTTAAGAGTGGAATAACATTAGCTACCCTCCAGTCCTCAGGAACTGATCCTGAATCTATAGAACATTGGAAAATAATTACCAATGCATCCAAGATTTCTAGAGCCACCTCAAGTACCCTGGGGTACAGACCATCAGGCCCTGGGGATTTACCATCCTTCAGTCCCATCAGTCTATCCAATACCACTTTCTGCCTAATATGAATCTCCTTCAGTTCCTCCGTTACCCTAGGTCCTCCGGCCACTATTACATCTAGGAGATTGTTTGTGTCTTCCCCAGTGAAGACAGATCCAAAGTACCTGTTCAACTCATCTGCCATTTCCTTGTTCCCCATAATAAATTCACCCGTTTCTGTCTTCAAGGGCCCAACTTTGGTCTTAACTGATTTTTTCCTCTTCACATACCTAAAGAAGCTTTTATTATCCTCCTTTCCATTCTTGGCTAGCTTGCCTTCGTATCTCATCTTTTTTCCCCATATTGCCTTTTAAGTTATCCTCTGTTGCTCTTTAAAAGTCTCCCAATCCTCTGGCTTCCCGCTCATCTTTGCTATGTTATACTTTTTTATTTTTATACTATGCTTGACTTCCCTTGTCATCCATGGTCGTCCCTTACTCCCCTTAGAATCTTTCTTCCGCTTTGGAATGAACTGATCCTGCACCTTCCCAGAAGTACCTGCCATTGTTGTTCCACTGAAATCCCTGCTAGGGTATCTTTCCAGTCAACTTTGGCCAGCTCCTCCCTCATGGCTCCATAGTCCCCTTTGTTCAACTGCAATACTGACACTTGCGATTTTCCCTTCTCCCTCTCAAATTGTATTTGAAAACTTATCATATTATAGTCACTACCTCCTAATGGCTTCTTTACCTCGAGTTCCCTTATCAAATCCAGTTCATTACACAACACTAAATCCGGAATTGCCTTCTCCCTGGTAGGTTCCAGTACAAGCTACTCTCAGAATCCATCTTGGAGGCACTCCACAAACTCCCTTTCTTGGGGTCTGGACCAACCTGATTTTCCCAGTCTACCTGCGTGTTGAAATTCCCCATAACAACCGTAGCATTACCTTTGCGACATGCCAATTTTAACTTTTGATTCAACTTGCACCCTATATCCAGGCTACTGTTTGGGGCCCTGTAGATAACTCCCATTAAGGTCTTTTTGCCCTTACAATTTCTCAGTTCTATCCATACTGACTCTACATCTCCTGATTCTGTGTCGCCCTTTGCAAGGTACTGAATTTCATTCCTCACCAACAGAGCCACCCCACCCCCTCTGTCCACCTGTCTGTTCTTTTGATAGGACGTATACCCTTGAATATTTATTTCCCAGCCCTGGTCCTTTTGCAGCCATGTCTCTGTTATTCCTACAACATTATACTTGCCAATTTCCAACTGAGCCTCAAGCTCATCCACTTTATTTCTTATACTCCGTGCATTGATATATAATACTTTTAATCCATTAGAGTACTCCCCTCACCTTTCACATCGATTCCTATTGCACTTGGCCGTATTCTCCGATCCCTTCCTGAGCTTTCTGCCCTGTTAATTCTGTTGTCTTTCTTAACTTTCCTTATTCTCTCTTTCCCTTTAACTCCATCCTTATATTTCCTCTCTTCCCCCCCCACTATTTAGTTTAAATACACCAGTGTAGCAGTGGCAAACTTGCCTGCTAGAATGCTGGTCCCCCGCCTGTTTAGGTGCAACCCGTCCCTTTTGTACAATTCATCCTTGCCCCAAAACAGATCCCAGTGGTCTAAGAATCTAAATCCCTGCTTCCCATGGGGCCATGGCCCAATCATGGCCATGGGACCAAGATCGCCCATGTCATACAGCACGGCACATAATGATGATGTCATATGACCCAGCACATAATGATAGAAACATAGAAACGTACAGCTCAATACAGGCCCTTTGGCTCACAGAGCTGTGCCGAACCTTGGGTTACCCATAGCCCTCCATTTTTCTGAGCTCCATGTACCTATCCAGGAGTCTTTTAAAAAGACCCTATCATATCCGCCTCCACCACTGTTGCCGGCAGCCCATTCCACGCACTCACCACTCTCTGTGTGAAAAAACTTACCCCAACATCTCTGTATCTACTTCCAAGCACCTTAAAACTGTGCCTTCTCGTGCTAACCAGTTCAGCCCTTTAACATCAAAAAAAAGATGGGCTGGCATTGGAGAAAGTCCAGAGAAGGTTCAAAAGAATGATCCTGGGAATGAAAGGGTTAAGTTTTGAGGAGCGTTTGATAGCCCTGGGCCTGTACTTGCTGGAGTTTAGAAAAATGTGGGAGGATCACATTGAAATCTATCAAATATTGAAAGGCCTAGGCAGAGTGGATGTAGAAAGGCCGCTTCTTTCTGTACGGGAATCTAAAACCAGAGGACACAGCCTGAGAATACAAGAATGTCCCTTTCGAACAGAGACAAGGAAGGATTTCTACAGTCGGGGGTGGCGAATCTGTGGAAATAATTTCAAAATATGGCTGTGGAGGCCACGTCATTGAGTAAGTGGAGGTTGATAGGTTCTTGTTTAGTAAGGGGAGGTCAAAGGTTATGGAGAGAAGGCTGGAGAAAGAAAATATCTCAGCCGTGATGGAATTCTGGAGCAGGCTCGATGGGCTGAATGGCCTCATTTTGCTCCTGTGTTTTCTGGTCTTATGGCAAGAGATCGATTTTCAAAAGGAATAATTGACACCTCCTCTTTGCTTTCATATTAGAGCTGACGAGACACGAAACAACCAGGCTACCTGGGTGGAACAGGTGGAGAAGTACGAAGACGAAAACATGGGGAACTTCAAAAGGATCTACCCGAGCTCCACTTCAGAGAAATACGAGAAGTTCTTGGAAACAGTTGACTCCAAGTCTCGGGAAGAATATGTCAGGCAGGTTTATACTGCCCCTCCCAGTCCTGCCCCCTCCCTCCCTCCCTCCCTCTCCAGTGACCCACAGCCACCCAGTGTGCCATCACCTGTCAAACGGTGAAAGGCCTCGAAAGAGTGGATGTGGGAGATGCTTCCTATGGAGGGAGAGTCTTGGACCAGGGAACACAGCCTCAGAACAGAGGCGGAGGAGTGTCCTCTTAGAAAGGAGGAGAGGAGGAATTTCTTTAGCCAGAGAGTGGTGAATCTGTGGAATTTGCTCCACAGGTGGCTGTGGAGGCCAAGTCATTGGGTATATTTAAAACAGATGCTGATAGATTCTTGATTGGTCAGGGCATGAAGCGATAAGGGGAGAAGGTAGGAGATTGTGGCTGAGAGGGAAAATGGATCAGCCATGATGAAATGGCAGAGCAGACTTGATGGGCCAAATGGCCTAATTCTGATCTGCATCTTATGGTCTTAACCACATTCTCTACTACCCCTCTATAATCCCTCCCCAATCCTTTTACCCTCTTTCTAATCCCACATCACTTCCCCACTACCCACAACACAATTGTGTCGCGTTCTGGTTGCCTCATGATTGGAAAGGTGCAGAGGAGGTTTACCAGGATGCTGCCCAGATCAGAGAGCATGTCTTTATGGGAATGGGTGAACGAGTTAGGGCTTTTCTTTTTGGAGCAAAGGAGGGTGAGAGGTGACTTGATGAAGGAGATGAAAAAGGCATAGATCAAATGGGCAGTCAGAGACTTTTTCCCAGGTTGGAAGTGGCTAATGGGGAAGGGGGGCATCATTTTTAGGTAACTGGAGGAAAGTATAGGGGGGATGTCAGAGGTAAATTCTTTACACAGAGAGTAGTGAGTGCATGGAACACCCTGCCAGGGGTGGTGGTAGAGGCAGATACATTAGGGATATTAAAGAGACTGTTAGATAGGCACATGGATGATAGAAGAATGGAGGGCTCTGTGGAAGGGAAAGGTTAAATTGACCTTAAAGTAGGTTAAAGATTAGCACCACATCGTGGGTGAAGGGCCTGTACTGTGCTGTCAGGTTCTATGTTCTGTCCCTCCACAGCTATATATTCTTACCATCATTAAGGACCCCCACCACCCAGGACATGCCCCCTTCTCATTGCTACCATCAGGGAGGAGGTACAGGAGCCTGAAGACCCACAGTCAACGATTCAGGAACAGCTTCTTCCCCTGTGCCACCGGATTTCAGAATGGACATTGAGCTCAGGAACACCACCTCACTGTTTATTGCAGTCTTTTTGCACTACTCATTTAGTTTAATTTTTAGTATGTTTCCTATTGCAACTTAGTGTTTTTATGTCGCAAGTTTCGCAACAACTTTCCCAATATATGTCAATGATATGAAACCTGATTCTGATCAAGTGTGGTGAGTCATCACTGGTGACACGGAACAGAATCAGAATTTGGTTTCATATCACTGGGGTACGTCGTGAAACTTGTTGTTGCGTGGTAGCAGTACAATGTGATACATAATAATCAAAACTGTGTATATATATAATAGTTAAATTAATGAAGTAGTGCAAAAAGAGGGGGAGAAAAGTAGCGAGCTCGTGTTCATGGTTTCATTGTCCATTCAGAAACCTGATGGCTGAGGGGAAGGAGCTGTTCCTGAGTTGTTGAGTTTGTGCCTTCAGGCTCCTGTACCTTCTCCCTGATGGTTGCAATGAGAAGAGGGCATGCCCTGGGCGATGGGGGTCCTTGATGGTGGAGGCCGTCTTTTTGAGGCATCGCTCTTTGAAGATGCCCTGGATGCTGGGGAGGTTAGTGCTCATGATGGAGCTGACTGAGTTCACAACTTTCTGTAGCTCCTTTCGGTCCTGTGCAGTGCCCACCCCCCCACCATACCAGATGGTGATGCAGCCGATTAGAATGCTCTCCATGGTACATCTGTAGAGATTTGCAAGTGTGTTTTGCAGACATACTAAATCACCTCAGCTTCCTCATGATATATAGCCGATGTTGTGCCTTCTTTGTAACTGCATCGATATCCTCAGAGATGTTGACACCCAGGAACATGAAATTGCTCACTCTCTCCACTTCTGATCCCTCTGTGAGGACTGATGCATCTTCCCTCGTCTTACCCTTTGAGGTCTGCAATCAGTTCTTTGGTCTTACTGACGTTGAGTGCAAGGTCAGGTACACTTCCCATTCCTATGTCAAAGAGCACCCCACCCCCCTCAATGTTAGACTCGCCGGTGATTCTTGCCCCCGGTACTGCTCCCTCTGGAACAGCGGAGCGTGCTGGCCCTACTGGGCATGAGGTTGGAACATTGAAGGGGTGGGAGAGGGCATTGTTAATATTGGTGCAATGGCTTGGTATTGAAAATCTCGCTATCTCTCCAGGCAGATGCACGGGGAAATTCAGCAGAGTCAGGAGCAGAAGGAAATGCTCCTCAAAGAACGGGGGTTCCCTGAAGAGAACCTGCAAGAAGAGTCCCAGTTGCAGGAGAATCCGACCCTGTTGATCTTGGTGAAGCCAAAGTCACCAGAAGGACTGCAGACGTCATCATCCTCCACTCCTGTAAGAGTTTCTCTTGGTTGACGTGCTAAGTCGCCTTAGGTGGGACTAATGATTTAATCTACGAGATGTAGATGATTTCAGCTGAGCTGACATCTTGTAGATGATTTACAGCTCAGCTCAAAGCAACCTCTCAGCTAGGTCAAGATTGGGAATTAAATATCCAAGGATATCAGGTTATACGGTATGATAGGCAGGAAGGTAAGGGAGGTGGGGTAGCGCTCTAAGGATGAGATCAGTGCGACAGTGAGAGACGATATAAGATCTAAGGAGCAGAACGTTGAGTCCATCTAGGTAGAGATTAGGAATAGTAAGGGAAAAAAAATCCCTGGTGGGAGTTGTCGATCAGCCACCAAATAATCACATTACAGTGGCACAGGCAGTAAACAGAAATATCTCAGGCACGTGAGAATGGAACGGCAGTTATCCTGGGAGACTAACTTGCACATAGATTGGGTGAATCAAGTTGGTCGAGACAGTCTTGTGGAGGACTTCATTGAACGCATAAATGATGGCTTTCTTGAACAGCGTGTTACTTAACCTACAAGAGAATGTGTTATCTTAGATCTGGTCCTGTGCAATGAGAAAGGTAAAATTAGTGATCTTGTAGTTAGGGATCCTCTCGGAAAGAGTGATCACAGTATGACTCAGTTTCCCATACAAATGGAGGGTGCAAAAGTAGTCTGGGAATACAGGCTATATGGTGGAGCAGTGGAAGTCTTTCAAAAAGATTTTTCATGGTGCTCAACAAAAGTATATTCCAGTTAAAAGCACGGACAGTAAGGGTGGGGAGAGCCAGTCTTGGATAACTAAGGAAATTAAAGAAGGCGTCAAACTAAAAGCGTGTGAATAGAAAGCCTCCAAGAGTAGTGGGAAACTGGAAGACTGGGAAAATTTCAAACAGCAACAAAGACCCATCAAGCAACTAATAAAGAAAGGGAATAAGGAAAGAAAATAAACTATAATTCTCCAGACTGTGGGCAGGTTCTGGTGGATGAGAAGACGGCGAATGTCGCGCCACAGTTCAAAAAATGATGTAGGCTAAAGCAGGTAACTACAGGTCAGTTAGTTTAACATCTGTAGTTGGGAAAATGCTTGAAGCTGTCATTGAAGAAGAAATAGTGAGGCATCTGGCAAGAAATGGATCCATCAGGCAGATGCAGCATGGATTCAGCAAGGGCAGATCCTGTTTGACAAAGTTACTGGAGTTCTTTGAGGATATAACAAGTGCAGTGGATAGAGGGGAACAGATGGACGTTATTTACTTGGATTTCTGGAATGTGTTTGATAAGGTGCTGCATAAAAGACTTATCCATAAGATAAGGATGCAAAGAGTTGGGGTGATGTATTAGCATGGATACAGGATTGGTTAACTGAAAGAAAGCAGAGTTGGGATACATGGGTGTTACTCTGGTTGGCAATCAGTAGTGAGCGGTGGTGCCATACGGGTCGGTGCTGGGCCTGCAACTGTTCACGATATATATTAACGATCTCGAAGAGGGAACCGGGTGTAGTGTATCGCTTAAGTTTGCTGATGATACCAAATTGAGTGGAAAGGTAAATTGTGCAGAAGATACAGAGAGATACATATTGATAGGTTAAGTGAGTGGGCAAGGGTCTGGCAGATGGAGTACAATGTTGGTAAATGTGATGTCATCCACTTTGGAAGGAAAAATGGAAGAGCAGATTATTATTTAAACGGTAAAAATTTCCAGCGTACTGCTGTGCTGAGGGACTTGGGAGTACTTGTGCATGAATCACAAAAGGTTGGTTTGCAGGTGCAGCAGGCTATCACAAAAGCAAATGGAATACAGTATTGGCCTTCATTACCAGAGGGACTGAATTGAAGAGCAGGGAAGTTATGCTGCAACTGTACAGGGTACTGGTGAGGCTGCACCTGGAGTACTACATGCAGTTCTGGTCTCCATACTTGAGGAAGGATATACTGGCTTTGGAGGCAGATTGATGGTCAGGTTGGGATTGGTGCGAGGAGAGTCGAGGGCAGTGCATTCAGTGGAGGAGTGATGAAGTTGATGTCCTGTCAGCAATTCGAGATGAGAAGATCCAGAGCAGGCAGAGAACCAGAGCGGGGAGTCCCAAGGAGAGGAGGAGGTGAGTGAGGGTAATTTCAGAGATGTGAGAGCGGATCTTTTACACAGAGAGTGGTGGGTGCCTGCGGTGGTGGCTGAGATAGATACATTAGAGATTTTTAAGAGACATTTAGAGAGGCACATGAATGTGAGGAAGATGGGAGGATATGGACATTGTGTAGGCAGGAGAGATGAGCTTAGTTAGCTATTTGATTACTAATTTAATTGGTCTGGCACAACATTGAGGGCCGAAGGGCCTGTTCCTGTACTATACTGTTGTATGTTCTATTAAAGGACTCCTGACCTCAGCTGCAGGGATATCTTTGAAGGAACGTCTGAGGGTCACGCCAATGGGTCTCTTCACTGCTTTAGCCTTCAGCCCAAGCGGGGCTTTGGTTTGGAGGTTGGGAACGTGAGCTGGCTTTCAAGTTAGCAACCAAACCTGTTGGCAGATGTTTGCCCTGGCCAGACAGCTTGGTGTCAGCGTGAGCGAGAGAGAGAGAGGATTCCAGTCTTTCTGCATGTAAGGATGTAATGCTGAGGCTTTATAAGGCAGTAGTGAGGCCTCACCTAGAGTCTTGTGTGCATTTTTGGGCCCCTTATCTCAGAAAGGATGGACTGATATTGGATGTTTGAATAGGCAACTCAGGCAACGCATCACCAAATAATTAGATAGGGCGTCAGAGGTTAAAGGAAAAATGGGTTTGAGAGGGAAATGGATCAGCCATGATGAAACAGCGGAGCAGACTCGATAGGCTGAAAGGCCTAACTCTGCTCCAATGTCTTAAGTTCTTCCGGTCTTTCATATGGAGACTGTCCTCCAGTCGGCTGAAGGAGTCTGTTAATGAGCTAGACCTGGAGGTCCTCCATTGGTTGGAATGGACCATGGATGTTGTGACCTAGCTGTCTACATGATGTGCAAGCCAGGGAAGTACAACACGGAGAGCAAGTTGTTGCCCACGCAGCAGACGAGCTCTCTCCGTGCAGCTGATGAATGCAAAGGAATGGCAGAGATTGACAGTTTGGCATCAGCCCAAAGCGACTGGTTTTAAGGCATCAGTAACCCACCTGGGTGCCTTCTCCTGGCAGTAGAAACTGTTCCGCCAGTCTTAGTAGCTCAGCCAGACGTGAAGGCCAGGAGCTGGACTTGGTTGTCAGAAGCCTGCCCTGCCGTGCAATGTGATCATGTCTGCTCTATGCTGACTACAATTCTTTTTTTCTTGTACTGGTTTACGTATTAATAAACAGCCAGTAGGTGGAGATTGTGTCTTTCTCAGGTTTTGGCAGTCCATCAGGGTCAAGCATATTTTGCTTCCAACCCACAACACACACACCAAGTGCTGGAGGAATTCAGCAGGTTAGGCAGTAACTCTGGTGAGGAATAGAGTCGATGTTTCAAACCGAGACCCCCTCATCAGGACTGGAAAGGAACTGGGAAGAAGCCAGAATAAGACTGGGAGGTGGTGGGAGCGTGGAGGGAAGGAGTACAAGCTGGCAGGTGATAGGTGAGACCAGGTATGGGGGAAGATGGATAAAGTTGGAAGCTGGAAGGGTTTAGGTCAGGGGTTCCCAATATCATAAAACCACAAGATATGGGAGCAGAATTAGGCCATTAGTCTGCTCTGCATTTCATCATGGCTGATCCATTTTCCCTCTCAGCCCCAATCTCCTGCCTTCTCCCTTTAACCCTTCATGCCCTGACCGAGCTCTGCCTTAAATATACAAAAATACTCGGCCTTCACAGCAGACTGTGGCAATAAATGCCACAGATTCACCACTCTCTGGCTAAAGAACTTTCTTCTCATCTTCCTATTCATCTCTAAAAGGACACCTTGCTATTATGAGGCTGTCCTCTGGTCTTAGACTCCCTACCATAAGAAACATCCTCTCCATGTTCACTCTGAGACCCCTTGCTTAATTGTACTGGTCCATGGCAAGTAAAAGGTTGGGAACCCCTGGTAGAGGTGGAAGAGTTAAAGGGCTGAAGGAGGAGGAATCTGATGGGAGAGGAGAGTGGACCATGGGAGAAGGGGAACTAGGAAGGGAAGAGGGTAAAGATGGGAAGGTCTTCATTGAGTTCACAACATCCAATCTGCTCTGGTACCACAGTATTTATGTGGGCTGTCCTGCTGAGACTCTGGACAATGTTGGCCCCTCCAGGACATTGATAGCTGGGTCTTAAACAACTGTTGGGTCATTGAATATCAGGAGTAAGCAGTTAGATGCCCTCTTGCTGGAGATATCATTACCTGGTGTACTGGTGGCATGATAACTTGGCTTCCTGGTGTCTGGCTATAACACTGAAGAGTCCCAAGCCTACTGTCTCCTCTGTACCACTGGGACCTTTCTTACCTGTCTGCTGTAGTAGTGAAATCTGCCCCAAAACCTTGTAAATTATAATTCTTTTGAGGACAAAGAAATCTGGCTGTGGGAAACAAGCTTCGATTGTGTAGAGCTTTTTATTGATGGCATGAACTTCTATTTTTCCAACTACCGGTAATTTTTTTCCCTCCTGCTTCCAATTCCCCATTCTGGCCTCTTTTCCACATCTCCCTATCACCTCCCCTGGTACCCCTCCTCCTTCCCTTTCTCCTGTGGTCCACTGTCCTCTCCTATCAGATTCCTCCTTCTCCAGCCCTTTTACCTTTTCCATCTATCGCCTTCTAGCTTCTTACTTCATCCCGCTCCCCCACCCACCTAGCTCCACACATAATCTTCCAGCGAGTCCTCCTTCCCTTCTCCCCACCTTTTTTATTCTGGCTTCTTCCCCCTTCCCTTTCCAGTCCTGATGTAGGGTCTTGGCCCGGAAACGTCAACTGTTTATTCATTTCCATAGATGTTGAATGACTTGCTGAGTTCCTCCAGTATTTTGTGTGTAGAATTCCATTTGCCTTTGCCATTATGTACATTACTCACAGCTAACTTTCTGTGACGGACCCCCCCCCAGCTCTCCCTGTACAGTAACATTCTGTGATGTCGCTCTCTCTCTCTCTGTTTAAAGGATATTTTACTTTCTTACTCCTTTCACCATCATCATTATGTGTCATGCCGTATGATGTGAGCAATCATGGTCTTTGGCACTGTGGGCAATGGCAAACCTCTTCTGGGCCAGTGTCTTTACAAGACGGGTGACCCTAGCCATTATCAATACTCTTCAGAGACTGTCTGCCTGGCATCAGTGGTCGTATAACCAGGACTTGTGATATGCACTGGCTGTTCGTACAACCAACCACCACCTGCTTCTGTGGCTTCATGTGACCCTGATCAGGAGGGCTAAGCAGGTGCTATTCCTTGCCCAAGGGTGACCTGCAGACTAGTGGAGGGAAGGATCACCTTACACCTCCTTTGGTAGAGATGTATCTCCACCCCACCACCCAGCTACACCATTAACCACACATTATAGTCCAGCTCCCCTGTGGCATTTACCCTTCAGGGAAATATCTAAAATAACTCACACAAAATGCTGGAGGAACTCAGTAGGCCAGGCTACAGTGAATTCTAAATCACAACTGTCTATGTTAAAAAGAAATTACTTCATTGCCCCTCTGACCCAGGCCCAGGCTGATTCCAGACCGAACAGGAGGCCTGAGCGGAAATCCAGGAACTGGAATCTCAGTAGCCAAAGTGAAGAGATTTATGGCAACTTGAGAATTATCCTCAATCTCTTTCCTCCAGTTATTGACCCTCCTGCCACTGAAAGCAGTTTCTCTTGACCCACCGTCCAGTATTTGATTGCCTCTAATAAATCTGCCTTTATCACCTGTCTCAAAGGGCAGTAGCACTGGGGCTTCTCACATCTCACCACATTAAATGGTCCCCTCTCCCTGGGCCAGCTGCTCACTGACCTGTTCCGGTATCAGGAATGGCATTATTAGTGTCATGTTATTCTATAATATCATGGAAATAAATCTTTGACTACATCGTGTTCTTGTCACTGGTGCCATTGTCAAGGATTCTCCTGCACGCCTCTCTGAGTCTTTGAGGCGAAACTGAATGGTATTCTGAGCGTCACAAGTTCAGGAAGTTCATCTGACACTGACTGCCAAGATTGTTTTTTTACTGAGTGTTTTAAAATGCCAGCTGTTTTCAAAGTTTTTTTTCTTCTGTATTCTTCAGACCAGCCAAGTGCTAGGAATTGTCTCCAGCCCAAGCCAGCGAGCAGGCGGCTGGGAGGAGAAGAATGTGGGCCACAGCTGTGAGTTGTCTCCAGGAAGAGCAGATGTTGAGCCAGAGCTGGTTTCTGAACAGAAGGCTGATGGCACAGAACACTGCTCGCTGCTCCAGAACCAATCCCAAGCAGAGCAGAAAGAACCAGGCCAGAAGCAGCAGCAGACAGAGGTTCCATCGGAGATCCCTGCTGAAGCACAAGAGGGAAATGCTGTGAGTGAGGCAGTGAACCAACCGGAGGCCAATGTGCAAAAGTTACAACAGCAGGCCCAAGTCCTGGATAACCAAGAGGCCGAAGACGGGGATCAGCAGCAGGTACAAGATCTGGTCCCACTGGAGCCCCAAGCTGTGAAAGAGGCCAAAGACCTGGCGCAGCAGGAGGCAGGAGATGAAAATGGGCAGGAGTCACAATCTCCACCTCTACTGGTAATGTTGCAACTCTAACAAAACCCTAGTTAGACTACGCTTGGGAGTATTGTGTTCAGTTCCAGTCACCTCATTACAGGAAGGATGTGGAAGCTTTAGGTAAGGTGCAGAGGAGATTTACCAGGATGCTGCCTGAACTGGAGGGCATGTCTCGTGAAGATAGGTTTAGCCAGCTGAGGCTTTTCTCTTTGGAGCAAAGAAGGATGAGGGGTGACTTGATGGAAGTGTGTAAGACAGATCAATTGGACAGCCAGAGTTTTCTTCCCAGGCAGAAATGGCAAATGCCAGGAAGCATAATTTCAAGGCGATGGGAGGGAAATATAGAGGGGATGATAGAGGCAGAGAGTAGTGGGTGCATGGAACACCCTGTCATGGGTGGTGCTAAAGGCAGATACATTAGGGGCATTCAGGAAATGCTTAGATGGGCACATGATGATGGAAAAATAGAGGGTTAAGTAGGAGAGAAGGGTTAGATTGATCTTAAAGTAGGTTAAAAGTTGGTACAACATGGTGGGTAAAAAGGAATGCACTGTGCTGTGGTGTTCGATGATCTATGTTCTAAATCACACATAGGCAAGTTGAGAATTTGAATTGACCAAGGCCTGTGTCAACAGGAAGCCCAAGTCATAGTCACAGAGCTATCAGTCCCTTTGCCCTAATGCCAACCACGATTACAGGGACTTGAGGACCTGAGTTATAGGAAAAGGCTGAATTGTTTGGGACTTCATTCCCCGGGGTGTAGGAGGTGGAGGGGAGACTTGATTGAGGTATACAAAATGATGAGAAGTATCCATAGTGTAAAGGCAGGCAGGCTTTTCCCACTGAGATTGGGTGGCACTGAACTGGAGGTCATAGGTTAAGGGTGAAAGGTGAGTGTTCAAGGGGAACCTGAGGGGAATCTTCTTCACTCAGAGTGTGGAATGAGCTGCCAGCGGAAGTGGTAAATTGTGGTTAGATTGCAATATTGAAGAGAAGTTTGGATGGGTCCATAGATGGGAGGGTAGGGATGGCTACAGTCCAGGTGCTGGACGACAGGACTCGGCAGATTAATAAATTGGCGCGGCCTGGATGTGCTGAAAGGCCTATTTATGAACTAAATGACTCTTTGGCTGCTAATCTGTACTCAAATACTCTACCACTGAGCTTATAAAATTAATTTTAAAATGACAAAATTTTAGAAAATACTAGAAACTGGAGCAGACCATGAATTTTTTGGCCTCTGTAAGACCATAAGACATAGGAGCAGAATTAGGCCATTTGACCCATTGAGTCTGCTCTGCCATTCCATCGTGGCTGATTTACTATCTCTCTCAACCCTGTTCTCCTGCCTTCTCCCCATATCATTTGACACCCTGACTAATCAAGAACCTGCCAACCTTCGGTTTAAATATACCCAATGACCTGGCCTCCGCAGCCGTCTTGTGGTAACAGATTTCACAGATTCACTACCCAATGACTGGATGCATTCTATGACCCTTATAGGATTCCATGCGTTTACAGGCTCTCTCAGGGTTAAGACAGGGTTCAGTTCCTGAGAACGGTCTGTAAGATGGAAATGAACAGAAATAGTGCACGGGACAGGGTCACAGAAAAATCTACGACAGGGGAGCGAACAGGTGTGGCAAGAGCAGCTGCCAGCCCGTCTCACTGACCCAGTGAGAGGCCGAATTGAATTTGATTGAATTGAATATTATTTCTTACATCCTTGACATACACGAGGAGTAAAAATCTTTATGTTACATCTCAGTTTGAATGTGCAATGTGTAAATTGTAGTAATTTGTAATAAATAGTATGTCCAGTAAGTTATACAACAGTACAGTCAATATAGCTCAGAAATACAGTTGTGTCAGCGTGAATTAATCAGTCTGATGGCCTGGTGGAAGAAGCTGTCCTGGAGCCTGTTGGTCCTGGCTTTAATGCTGCGGTACCATTTCCCGGATGGTAGCAACTGGAACAGTTTGTGGTTGGGGTGACTTGGGTCCCCAATGATCCTGCAGCCCCTTTGTACACACCTGTCCTTGAAAATGTCCTGAATCATGGGAAGTTCACAACTACAGATGTGCTGGGCTGTCCACACCACTCTCTGCAGAGTCTTGTGATTGAGGGAGGTACAGTTCCCATACCAGGCACTGATGCAGCCAGTCAGGATGCTCTCAGTTGTGCCCCTGTAGAAAGTTCTTAGGATCTGGGGACTCATGCCGAATTTCTTCAACCGTCTGAGGTGAAAGAGGCGCTGCTGTGCTTTTTTCACCACACAGCTGATATGTACAGACCACGTGAGATCCTCGGTGACGTGTATACCGAGGAACTTGAAGCTGTTCACCCTCTCAACCCCAGATCCATTGATGTCTCCATTCCTCCTGTAATCTACAACCAGCTCCTTTGTTTTTGCGACATTGAGGGAGAGGTTGTTTTCTTGACACCACTGTGTCAGGGTGATGACCACTTCTCTGTGGGCTGCCTTGTTATTATTTGAGATCAGGCCAGTCAGTGTATAGAGAGTCTGTTCAGTGGTCCCATCACTGCTCGGCCTGAACCGGCCCCCTGATTGTAGTGGCTTGGCTGGATCGAGAATGCAGTGTGGGGAGTGAACACCAACTTACAGAATCACCAACGCCATCTGGGGCACAGGCCTTTGACAGCAGCTCACCAGAGTCCTCCATCCTGGGAGTCTTTCAACCTGTTCCCAGGTGTGGCCCATCTTCTTGGCATATCCTTCCTCTCCCAGGGATGGAGCTTCTGTTGGGGTTTCTGTAGCTCTGGGTTTTTAACCCCATGCCCAGGTGGGAGGGTTGGTGGGAGTGAAAGCAGTTGGGAAAGCTCCATTCCCACAAGGTAGAAGATTCCTGCGGTGTCGGAGAGTCATAGAAAAATACGGCAGAGAAGCAGGCCCTTCAGCCCATCTAGACCATGCTGAGCCATTTTAAACCATCTATTCCCATCGACCTGCACCGGGACCATTGCCATCCATATCCCCTACCATCCGTGTACCTATCCAAACTTCTCTTAAACGTGGAAACCGAGCTCGCATGCACCACTTATGCTGGCAGCTTGTTCCAAGCTGTCCCCACCCTCTGAGTGAAAATGTTTCCCCTCATGTTTCCAGGTTGCAAATGCAGTTACTGCTTTGCCCATCCTGAAAGAAACTGTCCGAGTTTTGAACAGATACTAATGGGTCCCTTGCAATTATTTCCCGAGAACATTAAACTGATCCAACACCGTGCCTTTTCTTTAAAATATCTCAGTCAGGTTAGACTGGAATGTCTAGACAGAGCGGACGTGGAGAGGATGTTTCTGAAAGTGGGAGAGTGGAGTACCAGACAGTGCAGCCTCAGAAATGAGGTTCGTCACTTTAGAGTAGAGATGGGGAAGAATTTCTTCAGCCAGAGGGTAGTGAATCTGGAATTCATCGTCACAGGAGGCCAAGTCATTGGGGATATTTAAAACCAGAGTTTGATAGGCTCTTGATTAGTCAGGGCATCAAAGGTTATGGCAAGAAGGCAGGAGAATGTGGTTGAGGTTATAAATCAGCCATGATGGAATAGAAGGACGTCCCTTTAGAACGGAGATGAGAAGGAATTTCTTTAGCCGAAGGGTGGTGAATCTGTGGAATTCATCGCCACAGACGGCTGTGGAGGTGTACTTAAAATGAAGGTTAAGAGGCTCTTGATTAGTAAGGGTGTCAGAGGTTACAGGGAGAAGGCAGAAGGCTGGGGTTGAGATGGACAATAAATCAGCCATGAAGGAATGATGGAGCAGACTCGGAGGGCCAAGTGGCCTAATTCTGTTGCTAAGATTTATGGTCTATCTACGAATAGGTTATGAGGTCAGCACAACATCGTGGGCTGAATGGCCTGCAAAATTATGTGTTCTAAACCTTTCATCTATATTTCTGTTTTCTTCAGAATACCCAGTCGGAGATCTTTGAGGAGCTTGACCAGAAGAGTACAATTGTTGCGGAGGAAACCGAACCAGTGGATGCGTGCAGCACGCTGCCAGCCGAAAGCACAGAGCAGAATGGGAGCTCGAGGCAATTCCTCCCTGAGGTCCAGAGTCAGCCCAGGAGCCAAGGTGGCCTCGAGGCCCAGGCATTCCCCCAAGAGGGGCAAAAGGCCGCAAGAGAGACGCTGAGCGCAACGGGCAACCCGCATGCCGCCTCGAAGGCCATCAAGAAGTTGTCTAAGGTTCTGAAACGCAACCGCAGCCAAGTGGGCCTGGCAAGCAATGTGAATTGTTCCGGACAGACTGATGCTGCAGGGCACGCTAATGTCACTGAGGAGATTTCAAATGCACCTCGGGATCAGCGTGATTCCTGTTGCAACTGCTGGGGTTACAGTAAGTGAAATACAACCTTTTAGCCTTCTAAACTCGAAATCTGGGTTTCCTCACTTGCAGGGACTCCACAGTTTGTGTTCTCAGTATTACTTGTTTAGTCTTTGTATTTGCACAGTTTGTCTTCTGTTGCACATTGGTTGCTTGTCAGTGATTGTGTGTACAGTGCCTCTAAAAAAGCATTCGTCCCCCTTGGAGGTTTTCATGTTTTGTTGTTTTACAACACCGAATCATAGTGGATTTAATTTGGCTGTTTTGACACTGATCAACAGAGAAAACCTCTTTTGTGACCAAGTGAAAACAGATCTCTACAAAGTGCTCTAAATTAATTACAATTATTAAACACAAAACAATTGACTACATAAGTATTTTTCCCCTTCAAGTCACTATTTAATAGATGCACCTTTGGCAGCAATTATAGCCTTGAGTCTGTGTGGACTGGTCTCCATCAGCTTTGCACATCTGGACACTGCAATTTTTCCCCTTCCCCTTCCTTCTTTACAAAACTGCTCAAACTCTGCTGGATTTGCATGAGGATTCCATGGGGCAACACCGTAGCGTAGTGGTTAGCGCAATACTTTACAGTACCGGTGACCCCAGTTCAATTTCAGCCGTTGCCCGTAAAGAATTTGTATGTTCTCCCCATGACCACGAGTGTTTCCTCCAGGTGCTCTGGTTTCCTCCCACAGCCCAAAGACCTACCAGTTGGTAGGTTGATTGGTGGTTGTAAAACTGTCCTGTGATTGGGCTGGGATTAAATCGGGGGATTGCTGAATGTGTGCTAGATTTTATTACAGCCTTGTGGGCTGAGCAAAACTGAATTATTAGTTGTTGAATTAAGTGTTTCAGGAAACAATTAAGTGCCCAACGTGTCACCAGCACCAGACTACCAGCCATCAAGGATGTATTCCAAGTTCAAAGTACAAAGTACAGTAATTATCAAAGTATGCTTACGGTGCACAGCCTCGAGGCTCATCTTCTTGCAGGCAGCCACAAACAAAGAAATGTCAGAGAACCCACTTAAAGAAAGCACCCCACGAAACAAGACCATCAGACGTGCAAAGTCACGCAAACAACAGAAACAACAAACGAGTAACGCTCAGAACATCAAACATCAGAACGCAGGATCCCCAGAAGTGGGTCCACACCCACGAGCCACCGGGGGGTGAGTGAAGCCGGTCCAGGAGCTTACCCACCATCAAGGGCCGGGAAAGGGCCAGTAACGTCAGGGAGGATCCCACCCACCCTGCTCACGGACTGTTTCCTGTCAGAGTCACCCTGCTCATGGATCATTTCCTGTCAGAGTCACCTTCTGTACAGACACTCAGTGATTCAGGAACAGCCTCTCCCCTGTCATCAGATTTCTGAATGGACATCGAACCTGTGAACACTAACTCACTATTTTCTTTTTGTCTTTTTGCACGACTTGTTTAATTGTTTAATTTTTTAATTTTTTATATATTTACTGTAATTTACAGCTTTATTTTCTATTGCAAGGTACTGCTGCCGCACAACGACAAATTTCATGGTATATACTGATTGATTGTGATTTTGAGACACTCCTGTGCCTAGAGTCACTTTATGCACGTACAGTCAATCCATGTATATAAGCTATCTTATGTATTTATATTTATTGTGTTTTTATTATTATTATTATTGTGTTCTTTATCTTATGGAGTTTATCTTAGTAGTGAGTTAAGCATCGATTTGTCGAACTTCTAGTTTTCTTCTTCACCATTCCCCATTCTCATTTCTCTCTCTCACCTTATCTCCTTACCTGCCCATCACCTCCCTCTGGTGCTCCACCATCGTCCCCTTCTTCCATGGCCTTCTGTCCTCTCCTATCAGATTCCCCCTTCCCCAGCCCTTCATCACCTCCACCAATCGACTTCCCAGCTCTTTACTTCACCCCACCCCCTCTTCCGGTCTCACCTATCACCTACCACCTCGTACTTCTTCCTCTCCTCCCCCACCCTCAACGTCTTCTCCCTTCCTTTCCAGTCCTGATGAAGGGCCTCAGCCTAAAGCCTCGACTGTTTACACTTTTCCGTAAATGCTGCCTGACCTACTGGGTTTTTCTGGCACTTTGTGTGTGTTGCCTTGGATTTCCAGCATCTGCAGATCTTCTTGTGTTTGGCTTGGTGTGCTTTATTTATCTCCTGCATCCCATCCAGAGTTACGATTATTTCGTTCTCCTTGACACTTGTGTACTGAAAATGACACTAAACAATCTTGAATGTTTTTCGTTAGCTAAAGTATTCAGTTCATACCCCAGACAGGATCTGCTGCAGGAGCTGGTTACGGGACAGTGCCGTGGAACGCGACTGCAGGAACCCGCCCGAGCACCAGCAGAATCAAGTTGCCGAGAGGTTTCCCAACGCGTCTGCCTATCCCGAGAGGGTGACCGAGGACAGGAGCAGAGGGAAGCTGTGCGTGTCCTCCGAGCCCCCAACTTTGCACCTCCGTGGCTCTACCTGTTCCACAAAACCCAGGATTAGACAAAGGGACCTCAACAGTCATGGCAGGTAAAAAAAAAAAAAGGTGAACGCCAGAAGTTTTCTCTAGGGTTTCCTCTGGGTGCTCCGGTTTCCTCCCACTGTCCAAAGACATACTGGTCAGTAGTTTAATTGGTCATTGTAAATTGCCCCATGATTAGGCTGGTGTTAAATCGGGAGATCGCTGGGCGGTGAGGCTCGAAGGGCCGGAAGGGTCAATTCTGTGCCGTCTCTCAATCAATGAATCAACCAACCTAACCCTCCCCTCCCGCATAGCCTGCCATTTTCCATCATCCGTCAGCCTATCTAAGTGTCTGTAAAGCACCACAGTCAGCGTAATGCCTTCAGTGCCACCAGGTTCAGGAACAGTTATTACCACTCAACCATCAGGGTGAAGGTACAGGAACCTCAGGACCCACACCACCGGTTCAGGAACAGTTATTACCCCTCAGCCATCGGGAAGGACGTACAGGAGCCTCAGGACCCACACCATCAGGGTCAGGAACAGTTATTACCCCTCAGCCAGGGGTGCAGTGCTGCTGGATCTCACCGGAGTGCCACTCCGGCACCTCTGTAAAAAAATGTCAAAATATACAAGCGGGGAATTTAACAGCGGCCGCTATAGTTGATTGGAAAGAGGCTCTTTTTCTCTTTGTGTTGATAGGAAAAAGAGTAGTGAGCAATGAACGAGACGAAATACATTTCCAAATCTCCCAAATGGCTGCTCTCCTCCCCTGTTAACATTTCTCACTTACAAAATACGATATTTTCTATTCGTACAGATACAATTATAATTTCTGTAAAGATTCAAGCTTCTTTCACTTTTTACATACTTAAAGACTAAACAGGATCTGTATTGGTCTAACCATGTAATACCCGATGTGTGAGGATATTGTGAATATCCAGACACACAGGTACACTTCCTGTCCAACCATTTCTGCGAGAGAAACGGTACGAGGCAGAGTTGCCAACCTACCGCTTTTGATACTAATATTCACCAATATTCGTGGCTTTACCAATCGTTCATCAGGCGTTCTTGTTTCATACTTGATTACTTGGTTCCAGTTTAGGTGGCTGAAAGTGTAAAAAACTTATTTGCTTTGTTTCTGTTATTTTGATACCTGCTTAGGAACACTGCTCAGCACTGCGGGCCCTGCTGTCTGCTCTGAATCAGCCGTAGAAGTAAGCCTACATCTGTGGTGGTCGCCAATACAAAAGTAAATTTTTCTCACTAACAACCCTATGGCTTCTAAGCAAACGACGTTACCTTACTTGCTTGATAATTATATTTTATGATAATTAGTAATACTTTGTCATATTATTAAATTAAGTATTATATGTTTTATTGTACCAGTTATACACTGAAGTGTAGTGATAGGCTATAATCTTGTTAATGTCGTAACTATCACTATATTTCTGTGGAGCTTGGGAATTCATGTATTTCTTTCATCTTGGTTCAGTGCCTGACATTATAAGAAGCCCTATTCACATATATATGTCACACCCAATTTGTGTACCTGCTCAAGGCGAGTGAAGAGGACGGACGAGTGCGGGAGCGGTCGGCGGTTCCGGGATGGCGGATACTGGAATTCGACGGTTCGGAGGTTGTTGGAGGTTCGGAGGTCGTTTGTGGACGGATCGGGGAGGTGTGAGCTCCAACGACTTAATTTGGTGCACAAAACTGACAAATTTACTGAGTGGCACCTTTGTTTTTTTTTTGTGTCCACTAACCACACCACCAAAAAGAGTTATAAAGTGTAACTTAACTGTACATTGTGTATTGTCTGATATTTTACAGTGTGGGCTTGTATCGGGGTGCATTACGTAGCGTCTACGCAAACGTGAGTACACAGTTTGGTAGGGCCTACGGCAGTTCCCCTAGACGGACGTGAGTTGATCGAGCCGAGCGTTACATATCTATCTAGCTGAGGTGCCTGAGACTTTTGCACACACCGCTGTATTTGTCAACATGGAGCGGAGAGCGAGCTTGTAAATCTGGCAGGAGCAAAGAATGTTGGGAATGGCGAGGATGGAGCACCGCAGGAGGGGTGTGGGACAAGTGACAGAAGAGGAGTGCCAGTGCACTTGGATGGCATGGTTACAGACACACCCAGCCCTGAGACACCAGGCAAGGCCATTTGATTCCAAACAATTGGTTTATTGGTCATTACAGATGGCTCTTTGGTGCTTCCCACTCACTGCCTCTCCCTTCCCCTATTCCCAACCATGATCCCCCCTCTCCCAGTCCACAATAGAGACCCACATCAGAATCAGGTTGATCATCACTCACATACGTAATGAAATTTGTATTTTTTTTTTGCAGCAGTACAGTGTAATCCATAAAATCACTACAGCGCTGTGCAAAAGTCTTTGGCACGCTATTTATATATATGTTTGTGTGTGTGTGTGTCTGTCCCTAAGAATTTGGCACAGTACTGTACATACTTTGATAGAAAATTTTTCAAAGTTCCAAGTTCAAAGTAAACTTTCACTTTTCATCTTGCAGGCGGTAACAGTCCACGTTGGCAATGATCTGCAGAAAAACCGCTTCAGCCGTTTCTAGGAGATTCAACGCCTCTACAGTGCACTGATGCCCCTGTCCACTTACGCTCCAGCCTCTTCCGTCTTGGACGTGATACGACGCTGCTTAAATTTGAGAAGAAATCATTTTATAACTTACTAATCTACTGTGTGGAAATTTTAGTCCTTAACTTCCTACTTTTTGTAAATGTATCTGTTTCCAAAACGTATTAAATATATTTAAAGCTTGCAAACCACTGTAATGTTGCATCAGTTCTTTTGCCTCCCCAGTAGATAACGTGTTGATGATATTTTACCTGTATGGTTGAGGGAGGGAGAGATAGCGGTGGGAACATTGACACATAGAAACAAAAAAAATTTACAGCACAATACAGGCCCTTTGGCCCACAAAGCTGTACCGAACATGTCCCTACCTTAGAAATTACCTAGGGTTACCCATAGCCCTCTATTTTTCTAAGCTCCATGTTCCTACCCAGGAGTCTCTTAAGAGACCGTTTTGTTTCCGCCTCCACCACCACCGCTGGCAGCCCATTCCATGCACTCACCACTCTCTGCATAGAAAAACTTACCCCTGACATCTCCTCTGTACCTACTTCCAAGCACCTTAAAACTATGTCCTCTCGTGCTAGCCAGTTCAGCCCTGGGGAAAAGCCTCTGACTGTCCACACAATCAATGCTTCTGATTATCTTGTACACCTCTATCAGCCACCTTTCATCCTCCGTCGCTCCAAGGAGAAAGGGCTGAATTCACTCAATCTATTCTCACAAGGCATGCCCTCCAATCCAGGCAACATCCTTGTAAATCTCCTCTGCACCCTTTCTATGGTTTCCACATCCTTCCTATAGTGAGGCGACCAGAATTGAGCGCAGTACTCCAAGTGGGGTCTGACCAGGGTCCTAAGGAGCTGCAACATTACATCTCGGCTCTTAAACTCAATCCCACAATTGATGAAGGCCAATGCACTGTATGCGTTTGTAACCATAGAGTCAACCTGCGTAGCAGCTTTGAGTGTCCTATGGACTCAGACCCCAAGACCCCTCTGATCCTCCACACCGCCAAGAGTCATCATTAATACTATTTTCTGCCAACATATTTGACCTACCAAAATGAACCACCTCACACTTATCTGGGTTGAACGCCATCTGCCGTTTCTCAGCCCAGTTTTGCATCCTATCAATGTCCCACTTTAACCTCTGACAGCCATCCACACTGTCCACAACACACCCAACCTTTATGTCATCAGCAAATTTACTAACCCACCCCTCCACTTCCTCACTTCCTCATCCAGGTCATTTATAAAAAAATCACAAAGAGTAGGGGTCCCAGAACAGATCCCTGAGGGACACCGCTGGTCACCGGCCTTCATGCAGAATATGACCCATCTACAACCAGTCTTTGCCTTCTGTGGGAAAGCCAGTTCTAGATCCACAAAGCAACGTCCCCTTGGATCCCATGCCTCCTTACTTTCTCAATAAGCCTTGCATGGGGTATCTTATCAAATGGCTTGCTAAGATCCATGTACACTACAACTATGGCTCTACCTTCTTCAATGTGCTTAGTCACATCCTCAAAAAATTCAATCAGGATGTAGGGCACGACCTGCCTTTGACAAAACCATGCTGACTATTTCTAACCATATTATGCCTCTCCAAATGTTCACAAATCCTGCCTCTCAGGGCCTTCTCCATCAACTTACCAACCACTGAAGTAAGACTCACTGGCCTATAATTTCCTGGGATATCTCTACTCCCTTTCTTGAATAAGGGAACAACATCCGCTACTCTCCAATCCTCCGGAGCCTCGCCTCATTGATGATGCAAAGATAATTGCCAGAGGTTCAGCAATCTCCTCACTTGCTTCCCACAGTAGCCTGGGGTACATCCCGTCTGGTCCCGGTGACTTATTCAACTTGATGCTTTCCTAAAGCTCCAGCACATCCTCTTTCTTAATATCTACATTCTCAAGCTTTTCAGTCCACTGCAAGTCATCCCTACAATCGCCAAGATCCTTTTCTGCCAAGACTATATGGTCAGTAAAGAAACGAAATAAAAACAAGGGCCCAATCTTATCAAACAGACTGTTGCGCAAAGTTGGAACTCACTGATAAGTCGATCGTTCGCCCTTCGGATTCTCGCTCCACGTCCGGCGGTCTCCCAACATGTGTAGATGTAATCTAAGGCGGGGGGCGGGGGTTGTTGTCCCTGATGATGGAGACTGGTTCCCTGTCACATCGCTCTGGGTAGTTTTTTTCTGGATATCCGTTCTGACACGTGATGTCCGGCGCCGAGAGGAAAACTTCCAGGAGCTGAACTGGCAGGGGAGAGAAGGTGATGAAGAGCTAAGATCAAGCGTTCTTTACCGGAACGCTCTGATCGCCGGTGGTCATTTCAGCACACAGAGAGCGTTGGCAGGGGAGCGGCCTCGGGCTGACACGGGGTGGAATGTGGAGGGAATCGGCTCCGAAATCTGGCCCTTTCCCCCTGTGCAGCGGCGATGGAGGGAAGGATGGCTGGAGAGACGAACGCATCAGAGAAGAGGAAGGCTGGAGAGACCAGCGCTTCGATTCGTGGGGCTGGGGTCAAGAAGACGGTCAGACTGAGCGTTCGAGATTTGAAAGAAGGCAACGGTTTCAGTAGGGAGACCTTCATTTGCAAGGTGCTACCGGATTGCCGTGGCTTCAAGGTGAACGATCTTTACAGCGTCCGGGATTTCGCCGGTTACTACGACGTCACCTTCGGGCATGCCCCAGGGTGGCAGACGTTACGTGACTGCTTCAGTGAGAAGGGGAGCGAGGCGCCGCTGTCGCTACTAAAAGCGCAGCCCCTCTACGCCGACGTAACGCAGCAAGAGAGAACGGTTCTGGTACAAATGTTCAACCCCTATGTACCGGTCGTTGGCATCCTCACATTCCCAGCGCGATATGTGGAGAGCGTGGGCAAGTGTGAGAACGTCAACGACAGTCTGGGAGTATGGACAAGTAAAGGGCAGGTCAGGGTGAAGCTGAGGGTGGACACCAGCGGCTGTGTCATCCATCCATCCTCAGTGTTCGCAACAGGAGGGAACCGGGGCTTCCTGGTTTATGCCGGGCAACCCAAGGTGTGCCGGAACTGCGGTAAGGCGGAGCACATCGCAGCCCAGTGTAAGGCTGTGCTGTGCAGAAACTGCAAGGTGGAGGGACACGGAGGCCAAGTCCTGCCACCTCTGCGGGCAGGCGGACCACCTGTACAGGGCCTGACCGAAACGGGCGGGCTCCTACGCACAGGTGGCCGGGAGAGATGATAACATCGGAAAGGCCCGGGATGAGGAAGAGGCACAAAGATCTTTCTTTCTTTTTAAATCTTTTTATTGAATTAGTACACAAAGAGTAAAATATATAGCAACCAATACATTGTTAGGATATAAATATAAAAGTAATATTAATACAAAAGAAAACAATACAACGTATGTTAATTATAGAATAACAAGGTAATATAATTGCATACTAATTCTTCATAGATACCAACAGAACGAAAAAAAACAGAAAGAAAACCTACCGTGCAACTAACCTAACAAAGCAAAGCAATAGGCTAACTGGGTATATACTGGACTTTAAACAATTAAACAATCGCGTCCTCAAACCCGGCAGATAAAATCCACGAAGGGAATGTATACGTAGTCAGAGAGAAAAAAAATAGTTACATTAAATGAAAATATTGAATAAATGATCTCCAGGTCTGTTCAAATTTAACTGAAGTATCATAAAGATTACTTCTGATTCTTTCCAAATTTAGACACAGTATCGTTTGAGAGAACCAAAAAAACGTAGTTGGGGCATTAATCTCCTTCCAATGTTGTAGAATACATCTTTTCGCCATTAAAGTAAGAAATGCAGTCATTCTACGCGCTGAGGGGGGTAAATTATTAGAAGGTTTAGGTAATCCAAAGATAGCAGTAATAGGATGGGGAGAAATATCACTATTCAGAACCTTTGAGATAATATTAAAAATGTCTTTCCAAAAAGTTTCCAGAGTAGGACAAGACCAAAACATGTGGGTAAAGGAGGCTATCTCCCCATGACATCTATCGCAAAGAGGGTTAATATGAGGGTAATAACGAGCTAATTTATCTTTAGAGATATGTGCTCTATGGACAACTTTAAATTGAATTAAAGAGTGTTTGGAACAGATAGAGGAGGTGTTAACAAGTTGTAAAATATAGTTCCAGTCCTCAGCCAGGATAGTAAGACCGAATTCCCTTTCCCAGTCAGTCCTAATCTTGTCCAGTGGAGCTTTCCTAAATTTCATGATAGTATTATAAATAGTAGCCGTTACACCTTTCTGAAACGGGTTAAGGTTGATGATAACGTCTAAAATATTTCTGGGGGGTGGGGGTAAGGCTGGAAAGGAAGAGAGTATGGTATTTAGGAAATTTCTAACTTGCAAATATCTAAAAAAATGTGTTCTTGGTAAATTGTATTTATTAGATAATTGTTCAAAAGATATAAGGGAGCCATCTGAAAATATGTAAGGGATGTAAGGGATAAATTTGTCCTGGTGAGGAAAGAGAAGCAGAATAAACAGTGTAAAGACAGTAAGGTAGAAGGGCTGAAATGTGTATACCTCAATGCAAGAAGCATCAGGAACAAAGGTGATGAACTGAGAGCTTGGATACATACATGGAATTATGATGTAGTGGTCGTTACAGAGACTTGGCTGGCACCAGGGCAGGAATGGATTCTCAATATTCCTCAATTTCAGTGCTTTAAAAGGAATAGAGAGGACGGAAAAAGGGGAGGAGGGGTGGCATTACTGGTCAGGGATACTATTACAGCTACAGAAATGGTGGGCAATGTAGCAGGATCCTCTTTTGAGTCAATATGGGTGGAAGTCAGGAACAGGAAGGGAGCAGTTACTCTACTGGGGGTATTCTATAGGCCCCCTGGTAGCAGCAGAGATACAGAGGAGCAGATTGGTAGGCAGATTTTGGAAAGGTGCAAAAATAACAGGGTTGTTATCATGGGTGACTTTAACTTCCCTAATATTGATTGGCACCTGATTAGTTCCAAGGATTTAGATGGGGCAGAGTTTGTTAAGTGTGTCCAGGATGGATTCCTGTCACACTATGTGGACAGGCCGACCAGGGGGAATGCCATGCTAGATCTAGTACTAGGTAATGAACCGGGTCAGATCACAGATCTCTCAGTGGGTGAGCATCTGGGGGGCAGTGACCACCGCTCCCTGGCCTTTATAATTATCATGGAAAAGGATAGAATCAAAGAGGACAGGAAAAATTTTAATTGGGGAAAGGCAAATTATGAGGCTACAAGGCTAGAACTTGCGGGTGTGAATTGGGATGACGTTTTTGCAGGGAAATGTACTATGGACATGTGGTCGATGTTTAGAGATCTCTTGCGGGATGTAGGGGATAAATTTGTCCCGGTGAGGAAGATAAAGAATGGTAGGGTGAAGGAACTATGGGTGACAAGTGAGGTGGAAAATCTAGTCAGGAGGAAGAAGGCAGCATACATGAGGTTTAGGAAGCAAGGATCAGATGGGTCTATTGAGGAATATAGGGAAGCAAGAAAAGAGCTTAAGAAGGGGCTGAGAAGAGCAAGAAGGGGGCATGAGAAGGCCTTGGCGAGTAGGGTAAAGGAAAACCCCAAGGCATTCTTCAATTATGTGAAGAAAAAAAGGATGACAGGAGTGAAGGTAGGACTGATTAGAGATAAAGGTGGGAAGATGTGCCTGGAGGCTGTGGAAGTGAGTGAGGTCCTCAATGAATACTTCTCTTCGGTATTCACCAATGAGAGGGAACTTGATGATGGTGAAGACAATATGAGTGAGGTTGATGTTCTGGAGCATGCTGATATTAAGGGACAGGAGGTGTGGAGTTGTTAAAATACATTAGGACAGATAAGTCCCCGGGGCCTGATGGAATATTCCCCAGGCTGCTCCACGAGGCAAGAGAAGAGATTGCTGAGCCTCTGGCTAGGATCTTTATGTCCTCGTTGTCCATGGGAATGGTACCGGAGGATTGGAGGGAGGCGAATGTTGTTCCCTTGTTCAAAAAAGGTAGTAGGGATAGTCCGGGTAATTATAGACCAGTGAGCCTTACGTCTGTGGTGGGAAAGCTGTTGGAAAAGATTCTTAGAGATAGGATCTATAGGCATTTAGAGAATCATGGTCTGATCAGGGACAGTCAGCATGGCTTTGTGAAGGGCAGATCGTGTCTAACAAGCCTGATAGAGTTCTTTGAGGAGGTGACCAGGCATATAGATGAGGGTAGTGCAGTGGATGTGATCTATATGGATTTTAGTAAGGCATTTGACAAGGTTCCACATGGTAGGCTTATTCAGAAAGTTAGAAGGCATGGGATCCAAGGAAGTTTGGCCAGGTGGATTCAGAATTGGCTTGCCTGCAGAAGGCAGAGGGTGGTGGTGGAGGGAGTACTTTCAGATTGGAGGATTGTGACTAGTGGTGTCCCACAAGGATCTGTTCTGGGACCTCTACTTTTCGTGATTTTTATTAACGACCTGGATGTGGGGGTAGAAGGGTGGGTTGGCAAGTTTGCAGACGGCACAAAGGTTGGTGGTGTTGTAGATAGTGTAGAGGATTGTCGAAGATTGCAGAGAGACATTGATAGAATGCAGAAGTGGGCTGAGAAGTGGCAGATGGAGTTCAACCCGGAAAAGTGTGAGTAGTACACTTTGGAAGGACAAACTCGAAGACAGAGTACAAAGTAAATGGCAGGATACTTGGTAGTGTGGAGGAGCAGAGGGATCTGGGGGTACATGCCCACAGATCCTTGAAAGTTGCCTCACAGGTGGATAGGATAGTTAAGAAAGCTTATGGGGTGTTAGCTTTCATAAGTCGAGGGATAGAGTTTAAGAGTCGCGATGTGATGATGCAGCTCTATAAACTCTGGTTAGGCCTCACTTGGAGTATTGTGTCCAGTTCTGGTCGCCTCACTATAGGAAGGATGTGGAAGCATTGGAAAGGGTACAGAGGAGTTTTACCAGGATGCTGCCTGGTTTAGAAAGTATGCATTATGATCAGAGATTAAGGGAGCTAGGGCTTTACTCTTTGGAGAGAAGGAGGATGAGAGGAGACATGATAGAGGTGTACAAGATAATAAGAGGAATAGATAGAGTGGATAGCCAGCGCCTCTTCCCCAGGGCACCACTGCTCAATACAAGAGGACATGGCTTTAAGTTAAGGGGTGGGAAGTTCAAGGGGGATATTAGAGGAAGGTTTTTTTACTCAGAGAGTGGTCGGTGCGTGGAATGCACTGCCTGAGTCAGTGGTGGAGGCAGATACACTAGTGAAGTTTAAGAGACTACCAGACAGGTATATGGAGGAATTTAAGGTGGGGGCTTATATAGGAGGCAGGGTTTGAGGGTTGGCACAACATTGTGGGCTGAAGGGCCTGTACTGTGCTGTACTATTCTATAAGTCAGAAAACCATGATATACCATTAGTCTTCCATATTTGAAAGGCACGGTCTGTAGAGGAGGGGAGAAAAATATATTGCCAATAATAGGAATCGCTAGCACAAATTGATTAAGATCAAAAAATTTTCGGAATTGGAACCAGATACGTAAGGTATGTTTAACTATTGGGTTGCAAACCTGCTTATATCGTTTCAAATCGGAGGGAAGAGAAACCAAGTGCATAGCCTTGAACAGAATGTAATTCCAATACTACCCATTTAGGAATGGATGGTGTATCTTGGTCAAGTAACCAAAATTTCATGTGTCGAATATTAATTGCCCAGTAATAAAATCTAAGGTTAGGTAGTGCCAAGCCTTCATCTCTCTTAGCTTTCTGTAGATGTATTCTACCCAACCTCGGGTTTTTATTTTGCCGAATAAATGAAGAGATTTTAGAGTCTACTTTATCAAAAAAGGATTTTGGAACAAAAATTGGTAATGTCTGAAATATATATAAAAATTTT
Source organism: Mobula birostris (assembly GCF_030028105.1). Taxonomy (NCBI): domain Eukaryota; kingdom Metazoa; phylum Chordata; class Chondrichthyes; order Myliobatiformes; family Myliobatidae; genus Mobula; species Mobula birostris. The sequence goes on from NC_092379.1 coordinate 40,330,660, forward strand.
GGCAGAATAAACATCTTAACAGCATTAATACGACCAGTCAAAGTTAAATAAAGTGGACACCATTTAAAGGAAAGTTGTGTGATATTGTCAATTAAGGGTAAATAATTAGCCTTAAATAAATCCTTACGTTTACAGGTAATTTTAATCCCAAGATATGAAAAATGATTATTAACCAATCTAAATGGCAGGTTCTGATATAAGGGAACTTGCTTATTAATAGGGAAAAATTCACTCTTATTAAGATTTAATTTGTATCCTGAAAAAAGACTAAATTGGGCTAATAAATCTAGAGCTGCTGGGATAGATTTTTGAGGATTGGAAATATATCATCAGCGTAAAGTGATACTTTATGAGACTTTAACCCACGACTTATATCAATAATGTTAGTAGATTCTCGAATAGCAATTGCTAGTGGTTCTAATGCTGTATCAGCTAACAAAGGGCTAAGAGGACACCCTTGTCTGGTACCTCGAAATAGAGGGAAAAAAGGTGAGTTTTCAGTATTAGTACGAACTGACGCCATAGCTGTGTACATACATCTATTGATGCTTCTGGACACATCTTCAGTGATGTTCCTGAAATCATCCGGTGTTTCGGGTCTTTCAACATCATACAACCTCCTCCAGGTGACCCAGCCGGGGCTGATCAGACCCCAGCTTGTGTCCAGATGGCTAGCTACTTATGACTCCATGGCTCCCCTCTTTTGAGCCACAGCCATCTTGAGGCCCTCTCTGCCGTATCCGTGGTACTGCGGATGGCTCTCCTCTTCCCCTCTCCCTCCATGCCCAAAATGCTGAAGGCTCTAACTAAAGAATGGGCTATGAATCCCCTACAACCAACCTCCACTGGGAGACACCTCGCTCTCCATCCGGCCTGCTGACAGTTGCTGACCAGTCCTGCGTACTTGGAGAGCTTCCTTTCAAAGGCCTCTTCTAAGCTATCTTCCCATGGGACGGTCAGCTCCAGCAGCACCACTTGTTTAGTCAACTCAGACACTAGGACAATGTCAGGTCGCAGGATGGTGGCTGCGATATGGTTGGGGAACTTCAGCTGCCCTTCGAGGTCCACCAACAGCTGCCAGTCCCTTGCAGAGGTCAGAATGCCTGCAGATGGAGAATGGTATAACAATTTAATCCAGGTTATAAATTTCGGGCTGAAGTTAAACATTTCAAGCACCTTAAATAAGTAGGGCCATTCAACCCTGTCAAAGGCTTTTTCAGCGTCTAGGGAAGTGACGCATTCAGGATCGGTTTGTGACGGGGTATAGGCAATATTTAGAAGTGTACGAATATTATAAAAAGAATAGCGATTCTTAATAAAACCCGTTTGATCTTCTGAAATAATATAAAGAAGTGCTTTTTTCTAGTCTATTTGCTAATAATTTAGAAAAAATCTTGGAGTCAACATTTAACAAGGATATTGGTCTATAAGATGCGCATTGAGCGGGGTCTTTATCCTTCTTTAATATTAAAGAGATCAATGCTCTATAAAAGGATTCTGGTAGTTTACCAAGTTTTAATGAGGCCTCCAGAACCCTGGATAACCAGGGGACTAATGAGGGTGCAAAAGATTTAAAAAATTCTAGGGTAAACCCGTCAGGGCCAGGAGCTATCCCCGAGTTCATAGAAAAAATAGCATTCTTAATCTTATCAGTAGTGAAGGAAGTTTCTAACATAGAACATATATCGTGTGATATCTTAGGGAAGTCTAGGTTATCTAAAAAGTCACACATATGTTTAGAATCTCATGGAGATTCTGATTGATATTAAGAGGAATAAAAATCAAAGAAGAATTGATTAATCTCAGCTTGATCAAATGTCAGTTGATCTTTTTGATTATAAATCTGATTAATTTGAAGTTTAATAGAGTTAGTCTTCAACTGATTAGCCAACAGTTTACCAACTTTGTCACTATGTATATAAAATTCACTTCTTGTCTTCATTAATTGGTTTGCAATAGAGGACAGAAGTAATAAACTGTGTTCCATTTGAAGTTCAGTTCTTTGTTTATACAGCTTCTCAGAAGGAGCTGTAGCATATTTCTTATCTATTTCCTTAATCTTGTCCACAAGAGCAAGCTCTTCCTTCTTCAACCTTTTCCTCAAAGCAGCAGAGTATGAAATAATCTGGCCACGAATATAAGCTTTGAAGGAATCCCAAAGGGTGTTCACGGACATATCCTCTGTACTGTTAATTGTGGAAAAAGAGATCAATTTGTTCATTCATGAAGTTAACAAAATCCAAGTCCTGAAGCAACAGCGAATTAAAAAGCCATTGTCTATTGTTATGAGCTTTGGCCAATAATTTAATGGAAAGCTTAAGTGGAGTATGGTCCAAAATGGTTATAGAGTCATATTCGCATTTAACTACTGAAGAAATAAGACGAGAGTCAATAAAAAAAAATCAATTCTTGAGTAAGAGTGTTGAAGTGGCACAAAGATCAGCTGCTTCACCACCATTCAGGCTACATCCCAGCTGGAACATTACCTTCCTCTTCTCAGGACTCCAAACACATTCTGGCCAACCATTGCCTAATGGATCTCTGCTCAATGGGGCCCCTACTCAGGACTTTCTCCACCTGGAACGAGAGGACAGGGCTGCACTCCACCATAGCAGAACATCCTGCGTATGCCCAGAACATTCAGATAGAGCATCAAAGTCAAAGTCGAGTTCACTGTCTCACACACACAAGTACATGTATGAACACAGGAGCAATGAAACGCTTGCTGCAGCATCACAGACACGTGGCATCAGATGAGCTGTATTCACAAGAAAAACATCAATCATACAGTTTTTTACAAGGAAGCACAACTAGAACAAAATAAAGCTCAGATTGAGAGCAAAGTGCTCATAGTGTTGCTAAACCAAAGTGATTAGGGTTTTAACTAGTTGGGTCGATAACTGAATATTTTAAGGAAAGTAGTTGTTCTTGAACCTGATGGTGGGGGATTTAGGACCTAAGAGGGAAGGTGACTAAGGTATATAAAATTGTGGGAGATAGAGATAGGGTGGTGTTGGTATTAGCATTAACTTCTGCAAAGGTAGATGTCAAGTCTTCACTTAGAACAGCAGTTCCCAACCTGGGGTCCACGGACCTCTCAATGGGAAGCCTCCATAGCATAAGAAAGATTGGGAGCCCCTGACTTAGAACAGTCTACACAATGGCAATGTCTTCGGTTTCTCGTTGGACCGGTTCTTCCCCCTGTGGAGCTCTCAGTATTTGTTGTAAGCCACCCTCTCTTCGGTTCAGCCTGCTCTGTATGCTCCTCTACCTCCCTGGATTTTGATTTGGGAATTGCTTCTTTTATTGGTTTAGACTTGTTCTCGCTGCTCCTTCAATCACTCGCACACCTTCAAGTAACTCCCTGGCCTTTAGCATTATCATGGAAAAGGATAGAATCAGAGAGGACAGGAAAATTTTTAATTGGGGAAGGGCAAATTATGAGGCTATAAGGCTAGAACTTGTGGGTGTGATTTGGGATGATGTTTTTGCGGGGAAATATACTATGGACATCTGGTCGATGTTTAGAGATCTCTTGCAGGATGTTAGGGATAAATTTGTCCCGGTGAGGAAGATAAAGAATGGTAGGGTGAAGGAACCATGGGTGACGAGTGAGGTGGAAAATCTAGTCAGGTGGAAGAAGGTAGCATACATGAGGTTTAGGAAGCAAGGATCAGATGGGTCTATTGAGGAATATAGGGAAGCAAGAAAGGAGCTTAAGAAGGGGCTGAGAAGAGCAAGAAGGGGGCATGAGAAGGCCTTGGTGAGTAGGGTAAAGGAAAACCCCAAGGCATTCTTCAATTATGTGAAGAAAAAAAGGATGACAGGAGTGAAGGTAGGACCAATTAGAGATAAAGGTGGGAAGATGTGCCTGGAGGCTGTGGAAGTGAGTGAGGTCCTCAATGAATACTTCTCTTCGGTATTCACCAATGAGAGGGAACTTGATGATGGTGAAGACAATATGAGTGAGGTTGATGTTCTGGAGCATGTTGATATTAAGGGAGAGGAGGTGTTGGAGTTGTTAAAATACATTAGGATGGATAAGTCCCCGGGGCCTGATGGAATTTTCCCCAGGCTGCTCCACGAGGCGAGAGAAGAGATTGCTGAGCCTCTGGCTAGGATCTTTATGTCCTCGTTGTCCACGGGAATGGTACCGGAGGATTGGAAGGAGCCGAATGTTGTCCCCTTGTTCAGAAAAGGTAGTAGGGATAGTCTGGGTAATTATAGGCCAGTGAGCCTTACGTCTGTGGTGGGAAAGCTGTTGGAAAAGATTCTTAGAGATAGGATCTATAGGCATTTAGAGAATCATGGTCTGATCAGGGACAGTCAGCATGGCTTTGTGAAGGGCAGATCGTGTCTAACAAGACTGATAGAGTTATTTGAGGAGGTGACCAGGCATATAGATGAGGGTAGTGCAGCAGATGTGATCTATATGAATCTTAGTAAGGTATTTGACAAGGTTCCACATGGTAGGCTTATTCAGAAAGTCAGAAGGTATGGGATCCAGGATTGGCCAGGTGGATTCAGAATTGGCTTGCCTGCAGAAGGCAGAGGGTCGTGGTGGAGGGAGTACATTCAGATTGGAGGATTGTGACTAGTGGTGTCCCACAAGGATCTGTTCTGGGACCTCTACTTTTCGTGATTTTTATTAACGACCTAGATGTGGGGGTAGAAGGGTGGGTTGGCAAGTTTGCAGATGACACAAAGGTTGGTGGTGTTGTAGATAGTGTAGAGGATTGTCGAAGATTGCAGAGAGACATTGATAGAATGCAGAAGTGGGCTGAGAAGTGGCAGATGGAGTTCAACCCGGAAAAGTGTGAGTAGTACACTTTGGAAGGACAAACTCGAAGACAGAGTACAAAGTAAATGGCAGGATACTTGGTAGTGTGGAGGAGCAGAGGGATCTGGGGGTACATGCCCACAGATCCCAGAAAGTTGCCTCACAGGGAGAGGGGGAGATCCAAAATAATAGGAAAAGACAGGAGGGGGAGGGATGCAGCCAAGAGCTGGACAGTTGATTGGCAAAAGGGATATGAGAGGATCATGGGACAGGAGGCCCAGGGAGAAGGAAAGGGGGGAGGGGGAGAAACCCAGAGGATGGGCAAGGGGTATAGTCAGAGGGACAAAGGGAGCAAAAGGAGAGAGAGAGAGAGAGAGAGAAAGAATGTGTGTATATAAATAAATAATGGATGGGATACGAGGGGGAGGTGGGGCATTAGCAGAAGTTAGAGAAGTCAATGTTCATGCCATCAGGCTGGAGGCTACCCAGACGGAATATAAGGCGTTGTTCCTCTAACCTGAGTGTGGCTTCATATTTACAGTAGAGGAGGCCATGGATAGACATATCAGAATGGGAATGGGATGTGGAATTAAAATGTGTGGCCATTGGGAGATCCTGCTTTCTCTGGCGGACAGATAATCAACATGGTGCCCCAGGAGTGGATGGAATTGTTAATTTGGAAAAAGCATTAGAGCCAACGCCTGCCTTTGTTGTTGATAATTTTATTGTTAATAAGTCTTAACTCTCGACCAAGGGTTGAGAGTAAATGAACGGTTTATTGTAAACATCTTTCATTGGTATATGAACAGAGAGTCAACGCATAATTTTATTGAAAATAACTTTATTGAATAAGGACTCAGAGTCAACGAATTTTTTCTTCTTATATGCAAATAACTTTATTTTGTAATAATTCTGAATAAAGTATTTTTGGAAAAAAAAACTCTTTGCGGAAGCCATCGGGAGGGATGAGGACATAAGAGGGGTGACACTGCCAGGCAGTGGAGGGACCCAAGTAAAAACCCCCCTGTACATGGACGACGTCACCGTCTTCTGCTCTGATCCGAGGTCAGTTCGCAGGTTGATTGGCATCTGCGAACAGTTCGAGCTAGCGTCGAGGGCCAGGGTCAACCGCACGAAGAGCGAAGCCATGTTCTTCGGCAACTGGCCCGACCGATTCACCATCAGGTCTGACCACGTGAGGGTGTTGGGGATCTGGCTCGGAGGGGCCGAGGCGTGCAACAAGAACTGGCAGGAGTGGACTGCCAAGGTGAAACGGAAACTGGGACTGTGGGGAGGGCGCTCCCTGTCGATAACGGGCAAGAACCTGGTCATCAGGTGTGAGGTGCTCTCAGCGCTGCTGTACTTGGCGCAGGTGTGGCCCGTCCCCCGCTCCTGCAGCTCGGAAATCACCTGAGCTGTCTTCAGATTCGTCTGGGGATCCAAGATGGAGCGGGTGAGACGGACCGTCATGCACAAGTCCCTGAACAATGGGGGCAAGAACGTCCCCAATGTCGCCTTCACCCTGATGGCCAGCTTCGTATGTGGCTGCATCAGGTTGTGTGTAGAACCCAGGTATGTGGGCACCAAGTACCACTATGTGCCCAGGTTCTACCTGTCGCCCTGGCTACGAAGGATGGGTTGGCCCCACTCCCGCGCAACGCCCCAGTCAGCTGGTCGTTGCTGGCATACCTGTCCTACGTAGAAAAGTTTTTCCAGCAGAACGCCTTTGACCACAGGGCCATCAGGCAATGGTCGGCACGTAATGTCCTGCAGGCACTGCAGGAGAAGGACGGGGATGGACACAGTGGTGTGGTTCCCTGAGCAGACCGTCCAGTTCATCTGGCAAAATGCCTCATCACCAGATCTCACCAATAGGCACCAAGACCTCGCCTGGCTGGCGGTGAGAGGGGCCCTCCCAGTCAGATCCCTCTTGTACGCCCGGAACGTCGTCTCCGCACCCAACTGCCCCCGGGAGGACTGCAGTGAGGAGGAGTCTGTGACCCACCTCTTTGCACACTGCCAGTTCGCAGAGAGGGTGTGGAGGAGAATGGACGGGCTAGTGTCACGTTTCATGCCCAGCAGCTGCGTAACAGAGGACTCTCTGATCTACGGGCTGTTCCCGGGGACGCACACGGAGCTCAACAATGATGTGGTGAGGTGAACAACTGGAGTGCCACGTGAGTGGCCATAAGTATGGATATGTACAGACTATAATGGAAACGTATGTAAAGGATGAAAAGTTATTGAATGGTTTATTGTATATAATTTTATTTTTGAATAAAGTACATTTTGAAATATAAAAAAAAACTGGCCCGACCGATCCAGTGTCGCCTTCAGTATCAGGTCTGACCACATGAGGGTGTTGGGGATCTGGTTCGGGGGGCGGGGGGGGGCGAGGCGTGCAACGAGAACCGGCAGGAGTGGACTGCCAGGGTGAAACAGAAACTGGGACTGTGGGGAGGGCGCTCCTTATCCATAACGGGCAAGAACCTGGTCATTAGGGCTGCTGTACTTGGCGCAGGTGGTTCCCTCAGCAGACTGTCCAGTATATCTGGCAAATTGCCTCATCGCCACACCTCACCAACAGGCACCTTGACGTCGCCTGGCTGGCGGTGAGAGGGGCCTTCCCAGTCAGATCGCTCCTGTACGCCCGGAACGGCGCCTCCGCACCCCGTTGCCCACGGGAGGACTGTGATGGGCTGCAGTCGGTGGCTCACCTTGTGGGTTCGCGAAGAAGGTGTGCAGGAGAATGGAAGGGAGGGGCGGTGTTAACATTCATGCCCAGCAGCTGCGTTACCGAGGACACCGTCATCTACGGGCTGTTCCGGGGACACACACTGAGACAAACATCCGGTGCTGCTGGCAGATCATCAGTTCAGTGAACGACGCTCTGGTCGGCCCGAAACTGGTTTTTATTGTTAATAATTTTATTGTAAATAATCATAATTCTTGACTAAGGTTTGAGAGTAAACGAACGATTTATTGTAAACATCTTTCATTTGAATATGGACTGAGAGTCAACGCATAATTTTATTGTAAATAACTATTTATTGAATAAGGACTCAGAGTCAACGAACGTTTTTTTAAGTAAACAACTTTATTTTGTAATATTTCTGAATGAAGTATTTTTGGAGAAAAAAGCGCCATGGAAGCGGAAGCGCTCGCACGTTCGGACAGGCGCTCCGCTGGTGGACTGCCGGCAGATGGTGATTCATTGTCTCCTACCGCTTCATTTCCTGAGGCTTGGCTCCCTCCGTTCTTCGTGATCACTGTTCGGGTTCTCTTCTTCGGCCCGGCCATCGCGTGTCAGAACGGACACCCAGGCCAGGCGAGAAACAAATCAAACCTGCCAGTGGCGGGACCGTGATCGGGAGCTCTGATCAAGGCATAAGAGCGCTGACGGATCCACTGTCCCCGTCACCGTGAGGGGTTGAAGGTGTTGGGGATCTGGTTCAGAGGGGCCGAAGCGTGCGGGAACAACTGGCTAGAGCTGACTGCACTGCCAAGGTGAAACGGAAACTGCGACTGTGGGGAGGGCTCACGGCTCGCCTCGCTGCTGCTGACGTCCCAGCCGGAGACATCAACTGCGCCATTGATGCGGCTGGACAGTACCCCCAGACTCCTGATGGGAACAGTGAAGACAGCCCAGCTGCGAGACGCCTTTGGCACCCCCACAGGTGGAACAAAGCCACCTGGACACGATCGGACGGCTCAGCCCACTCCTGGATCGACTTCCGCTTCCCCTCAGAGTCCCTCACGGTCAGGTCCACCGACGTCAAGCCGCTGTTCCTCTCTGACAACTGTCTTCTGCGAGCCACCTGTCACTTAGGAAGGCAGGAAGCTGAACGTTAAGCTGCCGACGAGAGAGAATATTAGGGAACTCGACAAGGAGTACACAGGTTGGAGAACCTTGAAAGCCTTCTTTGATTCCTCGGTTCTCTGGTGGGAAGCCACCAAGGAGAACATGAAGAGATTCTTCATTCGCAAGGATTTCCAGAAAGCGAGGCGGGAGCAGAGGGAACTCCGTTGCGGCAACTTCTCCTTCTGCAGTCCAAGGGGCTGTGGTGGATGTCAGGGAAGATTTGCGAGAGGTGAAGGGCCGATAAGCCCGATACTTCGCCGCCGAATCCTCCAAGATCATCTTCCGATCAAGGGTCCAAACCGTGGAGCAGGACGAGACGTGCTGACGCTTCTTCTTCCAGAAGGTGCACAGGGGAAGCTCTGTGATCCACAGCCTTAAGGAAGAGGACGGCTCAGTCGCGTCCTCGCAGACAGACATATTGAGGATCTGCACGTCCTTCTATGCCGGTTTGTACTACGAAAAGGCCACAGCTTCCTGCAACTTCCAGTCGTCTATCACGCAGGTCTTAGACGACGGCAAGCGGGAGAGTCTGGATCAGCCTCTGACCCTGGACGAGCTGACTGGCTCCATACGTTCTTTTGGGTCGAATAGGGCTCCCGGAGGCGACGACCACTAATAGGTAGGGCTAACTTAAGCAACCCCTAGTGGTCGACACCGCCGAGTATATTTAGCAACGTCTGCGTGGTCCCTGAAGCAGGCGATCGACCGTGGACTGGCTAGGGTGCAGGTCCTTCGCGCCGGTGCCTGAACCTCTGACATAGGGGAGTTGTATGGAGGGGGAGCCGGTCGTCCCAATGCGGCCGTCATCATTAAATCGTCTGTTTCACTATAGGGTGCCGATGGGGCACTGGCCGGTACGAGGGGTCGGGGATAAAGTCCCGGGGCAGTTTTCTTTTCAGCCCCAGCCTTCTCTGTTTCAGACTGCTTACTCTCCTGTTTCTTTGGAGGTTGGCGTCTTTTAGCCACCTCCTTCCATCGTTTAAAACATTTTAACATGTAATCAACATCCCAATTGGGGTCGCCGTCCCCATTTCGGGTGGTGTCCTCCCAGTGTTGGATTAGACTCAAATGAAAACTTCCCCCATACGGCCGATCCCCCATGTGACCGCTCATACAAATCACTACTGAACGTTACCGCATAACCATCATACCCGGTCTCTCTAATTACCGTATCGGCCGGGGTCCAGGCGGAACCAGGGGGTCTCCTAACTGCTGGCGGTGCCGTTTTACCTGTTTAGTAGTTTTGGCGTCTTTTTTCCTACCTGCAGTTGAGTATTGAAAGCCCTCGTTTTACCTCCGGACCTCTTCGGTTTACTGGTAGGATCCGCGCTGGGGGGTGATCGACTGCCGGCAGTTCCCATTTTTCCTGTTTAGGATTTTAATTTCAGTTAAAACAGCACAAAGTCTCTTTATAAGCACTATGAACACAATGAGCGCTCACTGAATCTCCATCTACGAACCTGGAAATCTCCCCACCCCCTTCAACTCGGGCAGGCCCTTAATTTAATGCGGACGCCACTCCCCCACCCCACCCCTTCAGCTAAATCAGTCCCTTTTTTTCATTCGTTTTAAGAGTTTATGATCATGATTCCGTGGGGAGTCTCCACCGCCACCAGAACTCTGATTTTTAGGTTATACATAGATCATATTTATACTGCAAGACAAACAACTTCACATAACTTTGTTAAGCATCCCACGGTCAGTACATGATCAATCGTTTAAAAGACACGTCAATTATCTCTCAGCGCGAGTCTAACAGTCCTCTTTGTTCCCTGTTATCAGGGCTCATGATTTACTTCTGAGAGCGAATCTTTGTTTTCCTGTCATCAGAACTCATAACTTACCCCCGGACGCATCCTCCCTCCTGGTTCCAGGGGTTTAATATGCTGTTCATTTTAATTCCTGGCGCGACGCTAATCATCCAAGGTTGTTCTCGACTCGCATCAGTAGCCTTAAGTCCAGCTGCTCCAGAATGGTCAAGTATCCCAGCATACACCAGCTTTAACCATTTCCACCACATAAAATAACCCTTTCATTCCCGGAATCATTCTTGTGAACCTCTTCCAATCCCTCTCCAATGTCAACGCATCCTTTCTTAGATAAGGGACCAAAACTGTTCGCAATACTCCAAGTGAGGCCTCACCAGCACCAAATAAAGTCTTAACATTACATCCGTGTTTTTATATTCTAGTGCTGTCGAAATGAATGACAAGATTGCAGTTCCCTTCCTCACCAATCAAATCAACCTGCAAGTTAACCTTAGAGAATCCTGTAGAAGGACTGGCAAGTGCCTTGAGAACATAGAATAGTACAGCACAGTACAGGCCCTTCTGCCCACAATGTTGTGCCGACCCTCAAACCCCGCCTCCCATATACCCCCCCACCCACCTTAAGGACTGCCAAGTGCATTTGCACCTGAGATTTTGAACTTTCTGTCCTTTTAGAAAATAGTCTATGCTTTTGTTCTTTCTACAAAAGTGAATGACCAAACACTTCCCTGCACAATATCCCATCTGCCACTTCTTTGCCCATACTCCAAATCTGTCTCAGTTCTTCTGTTGACTCCCTGCTTCCTCAACACTACCTGCCTCTCCACCTATCTTTGTATCACTCACAAACTTGTCCACAAAGCCATCAATTCCATCATCCAAATCATTGACATAAAACTAAAAAGAAGTGCTCACAACACCAACCCCTGCAGAACACCAGGAGTCACCAGCAAAGTAAGGAGGTATGGGATCCAAGGGGACATTGCTTTGTGGATCCAGAACTGGCTTGCCCGCAGAAGCAGAGTGGTTGTAGATGGGTCCTATTCTGCATGGAGGCCGGTGACCAGTGATGTGCCTCAGGGATCTGTTCTGGGACCCCAACTCTTTGTGATTTTTATAAATGATCTGGATGAGGAAGTGGAGGGATGGGTTAGTAAATTTACTGATGACACAAAGGTTGGAGGTGTTGTAGATGGTGTGGAGGGCTGTCAGAGGTTACACCAGAACGTTGATAGGATGCAAAACTGGGCTGAGAAGTGGCAGATGGCGTTCAACCCAGATAAGTGTGAGGTGGTTCATTTTGGTAGGTCAAATATGAAGGTAGAATATAGCATTAATGGTAAGACACTTGGCAGTGTGGAGGATCAGAAGGATCTTGGGGTCCGAGTCCATAGGACACTCAAAGGTGCTACACAGGTTGACTGAACTCCCTGCCACCATTCAGGTCTCATCACATACGCAGCCCCAGTAGCGTTATACGGTTTACTTTTTCACTTGTGTCGTAAATGCACCTTGCTATTAGTTAATTTATTTCTGGTAATGTTACCTTATGTGTTGTGTGTGAGTTATATACACCGCATTGTGCACTTTGGCCCAGAGGAATGCCATTCCGTTTGGTAGTATGCATATCCACGTTTGAATGGCAAAAAAATCTGGAGCTTGTCACAGGTAACCAGGGTGGTGAAGGCATTCAGCACGCCAGCCTTCATCGGAATCAGGTTTAATACCACCGGCACGAGTCGTGAAAGCTGTTAACTTTGCAGCGGCGGTACAATGGTAGTGTAGAAACAGAATGGTGAATTACAATAAATGGTTAAATTAAATAAGTAGTACAAAAACAAATTTAAAAATCAGGGCACTGAACAGAGGAACTGGGACAGTTGTAGTTGTTGGTCAGGCTGCACTTGGAAAATTTGGTACAGTTTTGGTCACCATGTCTGGGAGAGATGTGATTAAACTAGAAAGAGTACAGAAAACATTGAGGAGACTGTTGCCAGGACGAGAGGGCCTGACGGATCGGTCGTTATTCCTCGGAACGTAGAATGAGGGACGACCTTATAGAAAAGCTTGAAGTTCTAAGGGGGCGCGGATAAGGTGGGCAGTAACAGGCAGGGAGTCCAAAGCTAGCGGGCAGAGACTTAGGTGGAGAGAGTCCAGAGGAGGTGCGCGAGGATGATTCCGGGAATGAAGGGGTTAACATACGAGGGACGTTTGGCAGCTTTGGGCCCGTACTCACTGGAGTTTGGAAGAATGCGGGGTGGGGGGGGGGGATATCATTGACACGTACCGGATGATGAAAGGACTGGATAGGGTGGATATAGAGAGTCTGTTTCCTATGGTAGGAGTATCCAGAACCCGAGGGAACAGCCTCAAAATTGAGGGTCTGTCTTTCAGAACAGAGGTAAGGGGCACTTTTTTTAGCCAGCGCGGAGGGAATCTGTGGGATGCTCTGCCACAGACTGCGGTAGAGGCCAAGTCCAGGCGTGTATTTAAAGCGGAAGTTGATCCGTTTCCTGAACGATCAGGGCATCAAATGGCCAAATTCTGCTCCTATGTCTTATGGTCTTTATGGACAGGAGAATGATTTAAAAAGGACCTGATGGAACTTGGACAAGCAGAGGGTGATCAGTCTACCAGAAGTGGTTGAGGCAGGTACAAAGATATAATTAAACAGCACTTGGACAGATTCGTAGAGGGCAGGGCCTTGAGGATACGGGCTGAAATTGGGACGATCTGGGTCAGCATGGAATTGGTGGGCTGAAGGGCCTTTATCTGTTATATTGCTCAATGAACTGACCTCGGCAATCCCCTTCCTCCAGCCCTGTCACAGCAGTTTCCTCACTGACATTAACCCCATTCCCTCTCATCGTCCCTCAGAGACTCCAATCTCCCCTACTGGCCTGTCACAGACCGTATCCTCATTGACATTAACCCCATTTCCTCTCACTGTCCCTCAGCAATCCACCTCTGCTAGTGCCCTATGTCCCCCATTGATAATAACCCCTCTCCCAGCTCCCTAACACCGTCCCTCAGTGACCCCTCTCCCCCATCGCCCTGTATCACTGACTGTATCCCCACCGACGATAACCCCATGATGTGATGAACGAGGCGAACCCAAACACAGGACACAGGCACGGAGATTGAGTTAGGATGCTGACGCGGGCGTGAGCGTTGAACAGCAAACAGGAGGGATCTTGACACGGAGAGACGGAGTTTCACAGGTAATCCTCGGAACCGGAGCAAAACTTAAAACACGCGGAGAGCCCACAGTAAGCGGCTGGGAAACGTTAATTACCACACAGGCAAAACCAACGATCTGGCAACTAGTGGTTGTAATGCCGGGGTTCTTATGCTGCAGGTCCTGATGGCAACCGGGTGTGCCGTCATCAAAGAAAATTAGGAGGAAATGGGAATTAACGGTCGGAACCACGGCAGAATCAAAGGAAATTAGATGAAAATAGGGAATTAACGATCGGGACCATGAAAGGAAACGGCCCCCTGCCCTCAACTTGAGCCTCCAAGGTGAACCACCAGGCTTGGCCGGATTGTCTCGATGGAAATCATGGATGAGGGAAGGGTCCAGGATGAAGGAGCGGATAAGCACATCTCTCCTTCATTCTTAAGGGGGATGTCTGTTGACGGGAGCCAAACCTTCTGCCCAAGCCGATAACTGGGTGCAGGAACTTGATGGCGATCGGCAATCCTCCGGTTGCGGTCGGCTGAGCGGAGCAGGGCCGCGCCTGCATCCTCCCAGACCCGGCGGCACCGGCGGAGATGGGCCTGAACTGAAGGCACAGCAACGTGCAGGAAACAGAGGGAGCATTGGAAGGGCAACATTCCGGTGGCGGTACTGACCAGGGAATTGTGGGCGTACTCTACCCAAGCGAGATGGGAGCTCCAGGATGAAGGATTGTTGGCGGTTATGCAGTGCAATGCTGCTTCCAAATCCTGGACTGCCCGTTCTGTTTGACCGTTAGTCTGCGGGTGGAAGCCGGAAGACAGACTTACTGAGGCTCCAAGGGCTTGAGAAAAGGATCTCCAGACTAGAGAGATGAATTGGGGGCCACGGTCAGAAATAATGTCAGAGGGAATTCCAGGAAGGTGGAAGATGTGACGAACAAGGAGGACGGCTGCTACACGGGCTGTAGGGAGTTTGGGAAAGGCTACGAAGAGCGCGGCTTTGGGGAAGCGGTCCACCACGGTGAGTACAGCAGTGTTCCCATGTGAAGGGAGTAGTCTAGTAACGAAATCCAGCGCAATGTGAAACCAGGGGCGGCTAGGCACAGGTAGGGGACGAAGCAGCCCAGCGGGTGGTCGGTGGGAGGCTTTTCCGCGGGCACATACAGAACAGGCAGAGACGAAGGAGCGAGTGTCGGCATCTATGGAGGGCCACCAGAAATGTCGCTTCAGAAGGGACAGAGTTCGATCGATCCCGGGATGGCGGGCGGAACGAGAGGTAGGCCCCCACTGGAGAACCCGAGACCGAACAGAATCCGGCACGAAGAGGCGATTGGAGGGTCCATTGCCTGGGTCAGGTCAGCTTGAGTCCGTTGGGCCTCTTTGACTCTGGATTCGATCTCCCAGGAGAGGGGAGCCACAACACAGGATGGTGGAAGGATGGTCTCGGCGTTGGGGAGGCCCTCCTCGGAGACCTATTGACGAGACAGAACATCGGGCTTCCCGTTCTTGGACCCCGGACGATAGGTGAGGGTGAACCTGAAATGGGCAAAAAATAACGCCCAACGGGCTTGGTGGGAATTCAGGCGTTTGGCGGTTTGGATGTCTGCGAAGTTCTTGTGGTCTGTCCAGCCGATGAATGGATGTTCCGCTCCCTCCAGTCAGTGCCTCCACTCCTCCAAAGCGAGTTTGACGGCCAGTAACTCCCGGTTCCCTACGTCGTGGTTCCGTTTGGCGGGGGACCGCCGGCGAGAAAAGAAGGCGCAGGGATGGAGTTTTCTGTCTGGGCCGGAGCGTTGGGAGAGGACCGCTCCCACCCCAGAGTCACAGGCGTCGACTTCCACAATGGGTGGGCGAGAGGGGTCTGCTTGGACCAGGATGGGAGCGGAGGCGAAACACCTCTTCAGCTCCGAGAAGGCTGAGTCCGCTTCGGGGGTCCAGTGAAAAGAGGTCGCAGGAGAAGTGAGTCGAGCGAGGGCGCTGCCACCCGGCTGTCATCCCTGATGAAGCGACGGGAGAAGTTTGCCAACCCCAGAAATCGCTGGAGTTGTTTGAGTGGCGTGGGTTTTGGCCACTCCGCCACCGCCCGGATCTTTTCGGGATCCGCCCTCACTTGCCCGCTCTCGATGATGTACCCCAGGAAGCTGACAGAAGGGACATGCACTTCTCTGCCTTAACGAATAGCTTGTTCCCCCAAAGCCCGTGCAGAACCTGACGGACATGGTGGATGTGTTCCTGAAGACTGCGGGAGAAGATTAAGATGTCGTCCCAATAAACGAAAACGAAACGGTTAATAAAGTCCCGAAGGACATCGTTTGCCAGGGCTCGGAAGATGGCGGGAGTGTTGGACTTTTCTATGACTCTATGACCTATGGAAGGCTATCTTAAGTATGAAAAAACAGTTCCAAGGGAAGCTAGAGACAGAATCGGATGCACCTTAGCTTTGGCAGAGTTTGCATGCTATTACTTCCTACAAGGTGAAACCTAACATCATAAATGGCTGAATTAAGATGAATGCCTTCTAGGAGGGGTACGGAGGGCGAGGTTCAGGCGCAGGCAGCTGGGACTAAGCGGAATAATAGTTTGGTAAGGACTGAGGACCTGATTCTGTGCTGTAGTAGCCTATGAGCCTAAAGGTGAATTATGACCGAACTGGAACTGACAGCTACACAGCAGAAGGTCCTGAAACACTCGTAGCAGCAGCATCAAATACTATTCGAGACCAGGCCGTGAAAGGAGATATTAGAACAGGTGACCAGAGTTTGGTCGATGGGAAGTTTCATAGGAGCATCACAGAGGTGGGGAGAGAGGCAGGAAGGTTTTGGGAAGGGATTTGAGACACAGACAGCTGAAGGCACAGTCATCAATAGCAGAGTGCTTAAAGTCATGGTTGAACAAGATGCTGGAATTGGAGGTGCAGAGATTGGGGGTGAGGTGATTTGCAGGAGTGGGAGAGGATGCAGAAACAGGAGACGGGATTGAAAACAAGAGTCTTAACATTGAAATGTTGATTAACCAGGAGTTTGGGTTGTTTGGTGAGGACAGAAGAGATGGATGAAAGGTCTTGGTGCATGTTAGAACAAGGCAGCAGTGTCTTGGGCGATTAAAAATTGTTACTTGTTAAACAGGAGATTGGGCAGGTGGTTTGACATTTTTTGGAAGGAGGTGCAGAGATAACAATGCAAGGTGGGAGTCTCAGAGTGTGGGGACATCTGGAGAATTAGAATCCAGAGCTGGAACAGGGGAAGACAAGATTTGGGATACTTAGCTGGGAAAGGCTAAGTGGGCTAGGTGGGGTGAAGCCATGGCAGGATTTGTAATTAAGGACATGAATTTTGATATCAATCCCTTGTTTGCCAAATCAATGGAAGTCAGTGGGAGTAACTAAGGAGTATGGCATAGAAGCATTTGCAGCTCCTCAGTATGGCCATTTGCAAGAGTGCTACCGGACCTCTTCCTTAAAGCTGTGGATCAGAGAGCTCCCCCTTAACCTTTTGGAAGAGGTAATGTGAGTACATCTCATCCCGCTTCATGGAATGGATTCTGAGTTGGAAGATGATCTTGGAGGGTTCTGAGACAAAGACTGAGGCCTGCTGGCTCTCCACTTCTCGGCGTTCCTCCCTAACATCCACACCCTTGACTGCAACAGGAGAAGATTCTGCAAGCATGTCAGAAGTTGACACAAGTCCTGCTGACCCTGTCTTGGTTTCTGAATACCTTTTCACATGAAGGATCTCTTGATGATTTCCTTAATTGCTTCCTACTAGTGCTTTGGGAGTCAAAGAGGGACTTCATCATTCTCCGACCTGGCTAAGTCCTTCTTTAGCTCCTCGATAATCTCTGTGGTCAGCAGCTTGACATTCAACTTCCAACTCCTACTGCCTGCCTTCTGGTCTTTCTGTAGGTAAGACTCAGCCTGAAGGAGGTCGTGGTCAGTTTAATGTCCAGTTCCATGACCACCAGATGCTTCAGTTGTCCCTAGGCTGTGCACGTACCAAGTCAGCCCCAGCAGTCGCCTTTGTGTGAAAGTGGCTGTAGCTAAGTTGTGGTGCAGCTATAAGGAGACTCATTCGGTATGGATCAGTGCACCCTACACAGAGTTGGCTGAAATCCACCTGCTGAATTGGGATGGCACGGCCACTTCCGATGTTATCTGCCTTACTGTCCGGACTCCTCCTTTCCGTATCGCTTCTCCGCCGAGCCTGTGGAGGGAGCGAGAACACAGTATTATAGGCAATGCTACAGGGGCAGCTCTTAACAAAAGCTGTATCCTAGGAGTCCCACAGTAACAGAACGAAACAGCTCTGCGTGGGTTAATCCCGTCTCAATCATTAGAATAGCACTGAAAGAGGGCCGGATGTACGTAACCTTAAGCTGCTCCCAGCCTTGCAATGAGGATAATATTTTTGTGCAGCTGACTGTTTCAGAGGTCAGTTAAGAGTCCATCACACTCTTGAGACAGAAGTCATGCACAGGCCAGACACAGTAAGGCTGGCAGATTTCCTTCCCTGAAGGACATCAGTGATCCAAGAGAGTTTCTCTGACGATTCAATGGTTTCATGCTCACCATTACTGAAGCTACATTTTCTTTTGTCCCCAAATTCCGGATGAAAATGGGTAAAATTGGTTTATTATTGTCACATGTGCGGAAGTACAGTGAGAAACATGTTTAGCCACTGGTACAGATCATTACATTACAGCAGCACATTGAAGTCATATAAAAGAGTGCAGAATAAAGTGTAACAGCTACAGAGAAAGTGCAGTCCAAGTAAACAGTAACGTGTAAGGACCATGATGAAGTAGACTGGGAGATCACAGGTCCGTCTTAGGGGACTGTTTATTTGATTAACTGAATCTAACTATTTAATCAGTTGATTAACTGAATTTCAATTGTCACTGCCACAATTTAACCACTCCTGCTGTTACTATGCTACCTCCCGTCAGCCAACTCCATACAAAAGGGTATCGCAGTTATAACACTGCATGACCACAGCTGCTTCCCAGACACCCTTCCTGCCCTCCCCTAGTATTGATCACACCACCACATGCTTCCTGTCCTGCAGCAGGTCTCATTCCTCTATCACCACCTTAGGATTGACCAATGCTGCCTTCCTACAGCCTCAGCCCACCTCTTCTCTCAACATATCCCCTCCAGGAGGATCTACATCAACAAACCTTTGCCCTGCTTTGGTGGTGGAGATTTCACTCAACCTGATTCTGCCTCTGGGACATCCTCCCAAAAGCTGCTGCTCCTTCTCTTTTGAAAAATAATTCTCAAATCTCCATTTATTTCTGTCCCAGTGGCCCTTTCTCCCCCAACACTGATTTATGAAGCGATGAGAGACAGTTCAATATACTAAAGGTGCTGTAAGACTGGGTGTTGTTGATGCTTTCTGTCATCCTAACAGCGAGCTGGTGAGGCTGTATGTACTGAGGGCAAGGCTGGAATTGAGGGCAACATGAATGGGGATTGGTTATCAGTGCTGTGGGATACTGCAGGGATCAGTGCTTCACTCTTGCCCCTCATCATCCAGCAACAAATTAGCTCAGGGCACCAAATGTCATCATTCCAAGTTTGCTAACAATAGTGTCACAGGGTGAAACTGCACAGAAATAGGCCCTTTGGTCCAGCTTGTCCGTGCCAGTTGTGTTGTCCAGCTAGCTAGTTTCATCTGCCCATTTTTGACCCTTGGCCCTATAGGGGGAAGGGGGAGGGGGGAGGGGGAGGAGGAAGAGTGTGAGAAAGAAGGGAGAGATGGAGATAGATGAGGCAGGGATTAAATGAGAGGTAAGCAGAGAAAGAGGCAAACAGACAGAGAGCAAGAGAGAGAGAGACTGGGGAGCGAAATATGTAAAGAGGGAGAGGGAGACAGGGGCAAGGAGACAGAGAGGTGAAGGGGAAGAGCAGGGAGGTGACAACGGGGAGACAGAGAGACAGCAACAGTGAGAAAGGCAGTGGAGAGAGCGCAGCACATTCTAGAATTATAAATATTCCTCTTTGTGAGCTGTTTCCTTCTGACAGAAATTATGACGTGGATGGCAGTACTGTAGAAAGATCTAAGAATTGTCTGTAACAGTCCACGGGTTGTGGAAGTTCTGACTCACACACCATCTGAGCCAAAGGATAACATTTCTTGGCTTGGTGGTTAAAGCACTTGTCAGGTCAGGACTGAAGAGGATGATCTGATGTACTTTGATATTTTGGCATCGTAATACAGTTAAAAGCTTTAAACCTCCTATGGAGAGCAAACTGCTGGCATTATACAAAGCAACTAACAACAGGTGCACTATCCTCACTGCCAGTATGACATCCTGTATAAGAATCTAGAAAGCAAATAAATAAAGCCTTCTTCCTTGCTTTGAGAATAAGGCATGTAACGGGTTCCCCTCAGCTCCACTGGATAGGGTCAATTCAATTCAAACAAAACTGTTTCACTTGGCTGGAACCAGGAACTGCAGACTCAGAGCGAGGAGGATGGCCATTCAGACGAGAAGATTTTTTTCCATGTAGCGGGAGCCAGGGTACTTCCTGGCTTAAAGTCAAAAAAGGCCTGGAGAGCTGTCGTCAGAATGGGAATCCAAAGCCACTGTCGCACTGAAGGTTCAATCCTCAAACAGGGAGTACTGAGTCACAGTACAGAAACAGGCCCTTTAACCCACCATGTTGTATCACGTACATTAATCCCATTTACCCACATTACATCCATAGCCTGTGTCACGACAAATCTTGTTGACTTGTTGAGATGCTTCTTAAATGTTGTGAGAGTCTCTGCCTTCAGCACCCTCTCAGATAGATTCCCGTCACCCCCCTCTGCCCCTCCCGGAGAAAAAATTCCTCCCTCATATCCCCTCTAAATCTCTCATCTTAATGGTGATGCCGCATCTGTCATGCCAATAACACAACAGTGGTGGGACTCATCAACAACGATGAGATGGCCTGCAAAAAGCAGGCGGAAGAACTCGAGACCCAGTGCCATGTAAATAACCATGTAAATCGACGTCACTAAGACAAAGGAGATGGTGATCATCTCCACGGGAACTCACACCACTCACACCCCTCTTTACATCAGCAGCACAGCACTGGAAACTGTCAGCAGTTTCACACTCCTGGGAGTGCACATCTCATGGTCCCAGAACACATACCGCACAATGAGGAAAGCTCTCCAACACCTCGACTTTCTGAGGAGGCTGAAGAGAGCAGGATTATGTACATCTGCTGTATCCTCATGTCATTCTACAGGTACGCAGTGGGGATAATCCTAACACACTGTGTCACTGCTCGGTACAGACACTGCTCTGCGTCAGACAGGAAGTCTCTACAACAGGCTGTCAAAGCTGCCCAACACATCACCGGTACTAGCCTACCCACCATCAAGGACACACAGTATATACAGAAAGGTGCCAGGAGAGGGCCAGTGATATCGTGAAGGATCCCACCCACCCTGCTCATGGACGGTTTGTCCCACTCTCATCAAGGAGGCTGTGTAGTATCCTCACCAGGATCACCAGACTCAAACACAGTTACTTTCCCCAAGCAGTAAGGCTGATCAACATGTCCACCCACTAACCCACCCCTCCACACTCCCAACCACCATTTCTTTATCATTTCCTATCAAGTCACCTTGTGTACAGACACTCCTGTGCCTAGCATCACTTTATAGACATACAATCAATCTATGGATATAAACTATTTATATTTATTGTATTTTGTTATTATTGTGTGCTTTATCCTATTGTGTTTTATTGTGCTACATCGGATCTGGAGTAACAATTATTTTGTTCTTTACACTTGTGTACTAGAAATGACATTAAACAATTTTCAATCTTGAATCTTAAACCTGCACTCTCTTGTTTTAGACACCCCCACCAAGGCAAAAAGATTTGTATTAGCTCCAGCTCTATCAGGTCATCCCTCAGCCTCTTCCACTCCAGGGAAAACAAACCCAGCCTTCCCAATCTCTCCTCATAGCTCTAATGCTCCAACTCAGGGAATATGCCCGCAATTTCCTCTGCACTCTCTCCAGTGCAATAACATCCTTCCAGGAATGTACAGGCTACACCACCACTGATTTGTAAAGTTGTCAAAGCTCTTGTACTCTATGCGATGACTGATGAAGGCAGGCATCCCATGTGCCTTCTCCACCACCTTATAACCACTGAGCCCTCAAACCCCAGATTGTCACCGTCTCGCTATATAATGGCTTGGTACGGCAACTGCTCTGCCCACGACCGCACCAAACTGCAGAGAGTTGTGGACACATCTCAGGACGACACTCTCCTCTGTGGACATTGACTACATTTCTCACTGCCTCAGTAAAGCAGCCAGCACTATCAAAGAGCCCACCTACCCGGGACATTGGCTCTTCCCCCCCTCTCCCATCGGGCAGAAGATACAAGAGATGTCCCAAAAGGTTCAAAGACAGCTTCTATTCCACTCTTAAAAGACTCTTAAACAGACGATAAGGTGGACTCTTGGCCTCACAATCTACCACATTATGATTTTGTACTTCATTGTTTACCTGCACTGCATTTTTTTGGCAGCTTTATTCTGCATTGCTATAGTTTCTGGTTCAGTGCAATGTGTAATGATCTGATCTGTATGGACACCGTGCAAGATAAGTTTTTTACTGTATCTCGGCATATGTGACAAAAATAAAGCAATTCCAGTACCAGTACCGTCAGAAGCAGTCCCAATCATTGCTCACAATTACAACAGTGCGTGGTGTCAAATCCCAAGGTGGCACCTGAACCAAGTTACACATCGAGACAGCATGTTCAGACGAGTGTTGAAGGGGATCTGTGGAACCTGCTTGCCATCTGATCTGCTTCCTGATAACCTCTTACTAGGCAAGTACTTACTGTGAAAAGGCTGAGGCGTCACTTCAAGTGCTTGCCGACAGAACCGGGTCCCGGAGACTTGAGAGATGTCGGCTGCCAGTTCCCGGTGACTTATGTTTGAAGTGGAAGGAAAGGATGAGGAATACTCACCCATGTTGCTTGTGAAAGATGGTGTGGCAGGAAACAGAGGAAAAGATGAACACAGAATCAGCTTTACAATCAGAAAGATTAAGCACTCTTTCTCCAAGAAACATTGGAACTGAAGATAGTTAAACACACATACCAATGGATCATAGCATGACATTGTATGCACCATGACTACAGGTGCTGAGCACTCCCTCTTTGTTTGCTCATTGAGCCCACAGAAAACTAATAAAGAAATCATAATCTTTGTCCCATGTTCTTAATTTCTGGTGGTTAAGAAGGAGTATGGTGTTTTGGCAGTTTTTAGTCGGGGGATTACCGTGAGGTAATGTTGCAGCTCTATAAAACTCTGGCTAGACCACTCTTGGAGTACTGTGTTCAGTTCTAGTTGAGTCGTTGTGGGAGGGATGTGGAAGCTTTAGAGAGGGTGCAGAGGAGGTTTACAATAGTGGTGCGGTAGCAAAGTGGTGAGCACAATTGCTTTACAGTGCCAACGGTCCCGGTTCAATTCCCACCACTCCTTGTAAAGAGTTTGTATGTTCTCCTCGTGGCTACATGGTTTCCCTCCCATACAAGACATACAGGTTAGGATCAGTAAGTTGTGGGCAGCCAGAAGCATTGAGGTACTTGCGGGCTGCCCCTAGCATTTCCACAAACTGTTAGTCTTTAATGCAGATGATGCACTTCATTGAACACACATCAAAGTTGCTGGTGAACGCAGCAGGCCAGGCAGCATCTCTGGGGAGAGGTACAGTCGACGTTTTGGGCTGAGACCCTTCGTCAGGACAAACTGAAAGAAGAGCTATTAAGAGATTTGGAAAGGGGAGGGGGAGATCCGAAATGATAGGAGAAGACAGGAGGGGGAGGGATGGAGCCAAGAGCTGGACAGTTGTTTGGCAAAAGCGATATGAGAGGATCATGGGACAGGAGGCCCAGGGAGAAAGAAAATGGGGAGGGGGAGAAACCCAGAGGATGGGCAAGGAGTATAGTGAGAGGGACAGAGGGAGAAAAAGGAGAGAGAGAGAAAGAATGTGTGTGTGTGTGTGTGTGTGTGTGTGTGTGTATAAATAAATAACGGATGGGGTACAAGGGGGAGGTGGGGCATTAGCAGAAGTTTGAGAAGTCAGTGTCCATGCCATCAGGTTGGAGGCTACCCAGACGGAATATAAGGTGTTGTTCCTCCACTCCAACCTGAGTGTGGCCTCATCTTTACAGTAGTGGAGGCCGTGGATAGACATATCAGAATGGGAATGGGATGTGGAATTAAAATGTGTGGCCACTGGGAGATCCTGCTTTCTCTGGCAGACAGAGCGTAGGTGTTTAGCAAAACGATCTCCCAGTCTGCGTCGGGTCTCGCCAATATATAGAAGATCCTCTCTCTAGAGGTGCTGCCTGACCTGCTGCGTTCACCAATAACTTTTATGTGTGTTGCTTGAAATTCCAGCATCTGCAGATTTCTTCGTGGATGCACTTCATGGTATGTTTTGATAATCAGGTGACAAATAAAACTAATCTTTAAAAGTGAGTGGAAAGCACTGGTAGAGGCAGTTATGTTAGGGACATTTAAGAGACTCTTAGATAGGCACATGGACGCAAGAAAAATGGAGGGCTAGGAGGAAGCGAAGGGTCAGATTGCTCTTGGAGTAGGTTAAAAGGTCAGCACAACATTGTGGGCCAGAGGACCTGTACTATGCTGCATTGTTCCATGTTAATGTACTGTGAGAAGCCAGGGACTTGTAGCCATGTATACCCATTTGATTTGTTCTGGAGCAACTGAGCAAGTTCTCAATCCAAAATATTGAGCGCCGCTCTTCCTGCACATTTGCTGCCTGACCGCTGAGTTCCTCCAGTGATTTGTTGGCTCCACATTACCGCATCTGAAGTCCTTTTTGTCTCCAGATCTAGTTAAACCTCATACATGGGGTGTGGCATCAAGGGGGCTGACACTACTCCGGCTGCCCACACGCCATCACAGAGCACACAAGCAGACTCTGGAGATGGGCAAAGCCAGCTGCTACTAGGTGTGACCAGAGATCGAAGAGAAGAATCCACAATTGTGTATGTGGGGATCACTGATACCAGTGGGATGGGACACTGAGGAAGAACAATTCATTCACTTGCTGGATTCTCCACGACTTCTCATCAACTTTTTAAAAATATTATTTGCCCACAGGATGTGCGGTAGGCACTTATTGCACATCCTTAGCTACTCCTGAGCAGTGGCTTGCTGGGCCAATTCAGAGAGCAATTGACAGCTAACATACTACTGAGATTACAGGTGTTTACAGACCTTGCTGAACCAGGTGAACTTGGACATCAATCCAGTGCTTTACAGACACAAATAATGACACTAATTTTTAATATTTGAAATTGTTTTAATGATTCAGATTTAAATTTCCCAGCTGCGATGGTGAGATATGAACTCGTTTTGATGGATTTAAGAGCGCAGTTCTCTAGGAGCAAGTCTAGCAACTTAGCCACTGTGCTACTATATATACTAATGACACTCATTAACAATCAACTGGTTGCAGCCGCCCACAGAGACCTCTTCAAGGTCAGGATATCTGTGGGATGACCCACTTGGTATTGGAAGTTAAGAATGAGTTACTCCTCTGTGGAAAACCCTGTCCAGTGTTTGTCCATACTCTTTGAATGTCCATTTGGCCTGGTAGACTTCTGTCTGAGGGAAACAACTCTTCCCACTAAGATGATGGTAATGCTGCACAACACCTCAGTGCTGAGTTCCTCCAGCACTTTGTGTGTGTTGCTTGAATTTCCAGCATTGCAGACATGTGGTTGGATTATAGCAGCTCAAGAGATGAGCTGGTGACTTGATACCACTGACACTCTCAGTGCAGTACCGAGGGAATGCTGTACGGTCAGAGGTACCATCATTTGCCTGAGATGTTAAACCAAGACCCTTTGTAAACGGATTTAAGATATCTTACAGCATCACTGATTTGGAGAAGGGAAGTTTCTCACAGTGTCCTGGGGCAGATATTTACCCCTCAAACAAGCGGCTGGTATAGCAGTTCGCATAACGCCATTACAGGGTTCAATTGCCACCGCTGTCTATACGGAGTTATAGTTTGTTCACTCTGTGACTGTGCGGGTTTCCTCCGGGTGCTCTGGTTTCCTCGCACTTTGCAAAGACATCTGGGTTAGTAGGTTCATTGGTCACGTGCACACAAGAGATTTTGCAGATGCTGGAAATCCAGAGGGACGCACACAGAATGCTGGAGGAACTCAGCAGGTCAGGCAGCATCTATGCAGAGGAATAAACAGTCCATGTTTCAGGCACAGAGCCTTCTTCAGGGCTGGAGAGGAACGGGGAAGACGCCAGAATAAAAAGTGGGCGGGGGGAGGATAGCTGGAAGGTGATAGGTGAAGCCAGGTGGGTGGGAAAGGTAAATGGCTGGAGAAGGTGGAATTTAATAAGAGAGGAGAGTGGGCCATGGGAGAGAGGGAGGAAGGAGGGGCACCGGGGTAGGGGAGGTGACAGGCAGGTGAGGAGATGAGGCAAGAGGCCAGAATGAGGAATCGAAGCAGAGAGAAGGGAACTGGAAAATAAAATCTGTCATGGCATCGGCTTGAGAACACCTAGACAGAATATGTTGCTCCTCCACCATGAGAGTGGCCTCATTGTGGCAAAAGAGGAGGCCATTATCTGGTATGCCCGAATGGGAATGGGAATGGGTATTTCCTTTAGAAATTAACCTTAGCTCTCTATTTTTCTAAGCTCCATATACCTGCCTAAGAGTCTCTTAAAAGACCCTATCACATATGCCTCCACCACTGTTGCTGGCAGCCCATTCCACGCACTCTGCGTAAAAAACATACCCTTGACTTATCTCTGTGTGGTGCGTGGCCAAGTGGTTAGGGCGTTGGACTAGCGATCTGAAGGTCATGGGTTTGAGCCTCGGCCGAGGCAGCGTGTGTGTCCTTGAGCAAGGCACTTAACCACACAATGCTCCAGTCTACCCAGCTGAGAATGGGTATCGGGAAAAAAATGCTGGGGGTTAACCTTGCGATAGACTGGCGTCCTATCCGGGGCGGGGGAGTCTCGTACTCTCAGTCGCTCTCTGCCACAAGGCTTGTAACAGACGTTAATCTATCTCCTTCCATATAACCATATAACAATTACAGCATGGAAACAGGCCATCTCGGCCCTTCTAGTCCGTGCCAAACTCATACTCTCACCTAGTCCCAGCAACCTGCATTTAGCCCATAACCCTCCATTCCTTTCCTGTCCATGTATCTATCCAATACAACTTTAAACAACAACATCGAACCTGCCTCAACCACTTCTGCTGGAAGCTCGTTCCACACAGCTACCACTCCCTGAGTAAAGAAGTTCCCCCTCATGTTACCTTTAAACTTTTGCCCTTTAACTCTCAACTCATGTCCTCTTGTTTGAATCTCCCCCGCTCTCAATGGAAAAAGCCTATCCACGTCAACTCTATCAATTCCCCTTATAATTTTAAACACTTCTATCAAGTCCCCCCTCAACCTTCTACGCTCCAAAGAATAAAGACGTAACTTGTTCAACCTTTCTCTGTAACTTAGGAGATGAAACCCAGGCAACATTTCAGTAAACCTCCTCTGTACTCTCTCAATTTTATTGACATCTTTCCTATAATTCGGTGACCAGAACTGTACACAATACTCCAAATTTGGCTTTACCAATGCCTTATACAATTTCAACATTACCTCCCAACTCTTATACTCAATGCTCTGATTAATAAAGGCCAGCATACCAAAAGCTTTCTTCACCATCCTATCCACATGAGATTCCATCTTCAGGGAACAATGCACCATTATTCCTAGATCCCACTGTTCTACAGCATTCTTCAATGCCCCACCATTTACCATGTCTGTCCTATTTTGATTAGTCCTACCAAAATGTAGCACCTCATATTTTTCAGCATTAAACTCCATCTGCCATCTTTCAGCCCACTCTTCTAACTGGCCTAAATCTCTCTGCAGGCTTTGAAAACCACAACGCCACCTATCTTAGTATCATCTGCATACTTACTAATCCAATTTACCACCCCATCATCCAGATCATTAATATATATGACAAACGACACTGGACCCAGTACAGATCCCTGAGAAACACCGTTACACGCCGTCCTCCAATCTGACACACAGTTATCCACCACTACTCTCTGGCGTCTCCCATCTAGCCACTGCAGAATCCATTTGACTACTTCGATATTAATGCCGAACCATTGAACCTTCCTAACTAACCTTCCATGTGGAACCTTGTCAAAGGCTTTACTGAAGTCCGTATAGACAACATCCACCGCTTTACCCTCGTCAACTTTCTTAGTAACCTCTTCAGAAAATTTCAATAAGATTTGTCAAACATGACCTTCCATGCACAAATCCATGTCGACTGTTCCTAATCAGACCCTGTCTATCCAGATAATTATATATACCATCTCTGAGAATACTTTCCATCAATTTACCCACCACTGACATCAAACTCCCAGGCTGATAATTGCCAGGTTTACTCTTAGAACCCTTTTTAAACAATGGAACTACATGAGCCAATCCTCCAGCACCATTCCAAGCACCTTAAAACTCTGCCCTCTCATATTAGCCATTTCAGCCCTGGGAAAAAACCTCTGACTAGCCACAAGATCAATGCCTCTCATCATCTTATACACCTCTATCAGGTCACCTCTCATTCTCCGCCGCTCCAAGGAGAAAAGACTGAGTTCACTTGGCATGATCCCCAATCCAGGCAACATCCTTGTAAATCTCCTCTGCACCCTTTCCACAGTGTCCACATCCTTCCAATAGTGAGGCGACCAGAACTGAGCAGAGTACTCCAAGTGGGGTGTGACCAGGGTCCTATATAGCTGCAACATTACCCCTCGGCTCTAAACTCAATCCCACGGTTGATGAAGGTCAATACACTGTATGCTTTCTTAACCACAGAGCCAACCTGCGCAGCAGCTTTGAGCGTCCTATGGACTCGGACCCCAAGATCCCTCTGATCCCCCACACTGCCAAGAGTCTTTTTCTTCATTAATCTTTTTATTGATTTAAAAAAAAGCATAAATACAATCAAGAGGAGAATTCATTCAAATATATGTACCTGTAACAATATACTCCAAGATTAAGTTAGACATTGTCAAGTCATAGATATTGTTAAACTAGTATAAAATATATAATAAAAAATGAAAATAACAATTCCCTTAGCAGATTATGAAGAGAAAGGAAAAAAACATCGGGTCTTAAATGAAAAGGAAAAAAAAACCACTACACTAAAACAAAACCAAAACAAAAAAAAAGGAATGGCAGTCCATTTTGAAGATATGATGAAAAAAGAAAGAAAGAAAGACTTTCAGATCAAATCTAAAACTTTGAAAAAAAAAGACTGAAAGACTGATAAACAATTAAATGAAATTATTGGATAAAAGGTCACCATATTGCTAAGAGTCTTACCATTCATACTATATTCTGTCATCATATTTGACCGACCAAAATGAACCATCTCTCACTTATCTGTGTTGAACTTCATCTATCACTTCTCAGCCCAGTTTTGCATCCTATCAATGTCCCGCTATCCACACCATCCACAACCCCGCCAACCACTGTGTCATCAGCAGATTTACTAACCTATCCCTCCACTTCCTCATCCAGGTCAATTTGTGGCCACTGAGAGGTCCTGTTTTCTTCTGCTGGATGGACTGTAAGTGCTCGTCGAAGTGGTCTCCGAGTCTGGGCCAGGTCTCACAGGTGAAATGTCGCCTCACCTGGAAGGATTGTTTGGGCCCCGAATGGTAGTGAGGGAGGAGATCCAGGGGCAGGTGTGGCACTTCTCCTGGTGGCCACCAATTTTAATTCTATTTCCCATTCCCATTCCAACATGTCGGTCCATGGCCTCCTCTACTGCCGCGATGAGGCCACACTCGGGTTGGAGGAACAACTCCTTATTCCGTCTGGGTAGCCTCCAACCTGATGGCATCAACATCAATTTCTCCTGCTTCCGGTAATGACCCCCCCACTTCACCATTCCCCATTCCCATTTTGCTCCCTCACCTTATCTCCTTACCTGCCCATCACCTCCCTCTGGTGCTCTTCCCCCTTCCCTTTCTTCTATGGCCTTCTGTCCTCTCCTGTCAGATTCCGGCTTCTCCAGCACTTTATCTCTTTCACCAATTTCTCAGCTCTTTACCTCACCACTCCCCATCTCCTGGTTTCTCCTCTCACCCACAACCTTGTACGTCTTCCCCCGCCTTCTTACTCTGATCTCATCTTTTTTTTTCTAGTCCTGATGAAGCATCTTGGCCCAAAACGACAACTGACTGGTACAAGCTGACAGGAAGGTGACAGTAACTCAAATCACCTCACGTTACAACAGTGGTGTGCAGAAGAGCATCTCTAAACACACATGTCGAACCTTGAAGTGGATGGTGAAGAATACCATTTTCACAATACCAGTAATATTATTGAAAAAAAAATAACGTTGACTTGCAGTCTATGCAGAAGTAAACATCATGGTACCTGCAGCTGCCTAAATTGACATACAGTGGCAGGAAAACGTTTGGGCACCCCGGTCAAAATTTCTGTTACTGTGAATAGTTAAGTGAGTAGAAGATGAACTGATCTCCAAAAATCATAACGTTGAAGATGAAACATTCTTTTCAACATTTTGAGCAAGATTAGTGTATTATTTTGGTTTTGTACAATTTTTGAGTGAAAAAAAGGAAAGGAGCACCATTGAAAAGTTTAGGCACCCCAAAAGATTTGAGCTCAGAGATAACTTTTACCAAGGTATCAGACCTTAATTAGCTTGTTAGGGTTATGGCTTGTTCACAGTCATCGTTATGAAAGGCCAGATGATGCAAATTTTAAAGCTTTATAAATACCCTGACTCCTCAAACCTTGTCCCAACAAACAGCAGCCATGGGCTCCTCTAAGCAGCTGCCTAGCACTCTGAAAATTAAAATAAATGATGCCCACAAAGCAGGAGAAGGCTATAAGATGATAGCAAAGCATTTTCAGATAGACATTTCCTCAGTTCGTAACGTAATTAAGAAATGGCAGTTAGCAGGAACGGTGGAGGTCAAGTTGAGGTCTGTAAGACCAAGAAAACTTTCCAAGAGAGCTACTCATAGGATTGCCAGAAAGGCAAATGAAAACCCCTGTTTGACTGCAAAAGACCTTCAGGAAGATTTAGCAGACTCTGGAGTGGTGGTGCACTGTTCTACTGTGCAGCGACACTGAAGAAATATGACCTTCATGGAAGAGTCATCAGAAGAAAACTTTTCCTGCATCGTTACCACAAATTTCAGCATCAGAAGTTTGCAAAGGAACATCTAAACAAGCCTGATGCATTTTGGAAACAAGTCAATGGTAGAATTGAGTTTTCTTCAGTTGGCAATTCTTCTAGAAGTGCCAGGATTTGTTTTCCTCAAAGACCATTTCTATATTTTAAAGATTCTTTGCTTCCTGCAGGGAGGAAGTGTGAGGCTATTTGGCTAACCATTGGTGGGAAGGTAATTTAGATTAGGAATCAATTAAAGCCAATTGTACGGACAAATGTCAACTTTCCCCTTATTATTCTTTTGCCTCGGAGAACAATTTAGAGTGATTTCTTTTTTTTAATCCTAACTTGCCCAAAGAGGTGAATATTAATGCACTGGGATCACGAATGTAATTCTGTGTCGTTTTCTTTTCTGTGTACATTGGAACAAAAAGTCTGTCAGACACAACTGTTTCATTCAATAAATCACGACCCACCCCAACTGAAATTTGTGGCCAATGATTATAATCAATGATGGGAAGGTTCAAATAATGAAGTGCTTCAAATATTTGGGATAGCATTTTATCAGATTGCATGTTTTAATTAGTTTTAATCAGTGGCTGATGTCATCACAGTGGGTCATGACATCACAATGGCTGATGTCATCACAATGGCTGATGACATCACAATAGCTGATGACATCACAGTGGCCAAATCAGAAACCATGAGAAATATTTTGGTGTTGATATCAGATAAGCACAAACTGTTGTGTCTCAGTCTTCAGCTAGGAAATAATAGAGAGCTAAAGAGGTGATAACTCCCGAACAAAATGGGGTTGGGATGGACCAGATGCTTGCTCAGGCAGGATGAAGAGGAAAGATCTCAGGTAATTCCAAACTTGTCAGCAAGTGTTCAGTGTCCAGCTGGCCCCCGTTCTTTGAACGTTCACTTTACGACTCCTCGCTGTTATGAAAGACCAAATTAGTTACTGGTTTTCGCTGACAAGAAGGTGTTTTCACTATTACAAAAAAATGCAGCGCGCACCCCGAGCAGCGAGAGTGGCGAAAATAGTGTTCAGCGTTTCTTGTGAAGCGAGCCGTTATAGAGGCAGCGCACACCCTGAGCAGCGAAAAGTGAAATAGCGTTCAGCGTTTTGTTTTGCAGCCAGCCGTTATAGAGGCAGCGCGCACCCCGAGTTGCGAGAGTGGCGAAAAGCCAAGCTTCTTCCCCGGGAACTACACTCAACATCTCAGCATTAGGCTGTCATAGCTTTGAACTGCGTGAGATTTTCACTACAATTGACAATGCTGCAATGATTGCAGAAAACTATGACTTTAACTTTGAAAGGGCACGTAGGTTCAGGGCAGGTTTGCAGGATGTTTTGAGTGCTTACAAAGAACTGTATGATAGAAAGATGTGTGAACGTTCCAGCGTGCTGGCTGTCTTCTTGACTGCTAAGTGAAACTACGCTGTACATCAGTGGTCCCCAACCTCCGGGCCGCGGACCGGTACTGATCCGCGAAGCATGCAGTGGTGCAGCGATAGCCGGAACGCACCCAGAAAAAAGCCGAAATAAACAAGCTAATTAATTAGGTGCTGCCTGGCATGTAAATGTCGGCCCAGATCAGAGACGATGCAATCAGCACCTAATTAATTAACACACATAAAAGTTGCTGGTGTACGCAGCAGGCCAGGCAGCATCTATAGGAAGAGGTGCAGTCGACATTTTGGGCCGAGACCCTTCGTCAGGACTAACTGAAGGAAGAGCTAGTAAGAGATTTGAAAGTGGGAGGGGGAGGGGGAGATCCGAAATGATAGGAGAAGACAGGAGGGGGAAGGATGGAGCCAAGAGCTGGACAGCTGATTGGCAAAAGGGATATGAGAGGATTATGGGACAGGAGGCCTAGGGAGAAAGAAAGGGGGAGGGGGGAAGCCCAGAGGATGGGCAATAATGGATGGGGTACGAGGGGGAGGTGGGGCATTAACGGAAGTTAGGGAAGTCACCGTTCATGCTATCAGGTTGGAGGCTACCCAGTCGGAATATAAGGTGTTGCTCCTCCAACCTGAGTACGGCTTCATCTTTACAGTAGAGGAGGCCATGGATAGACATATCGGAATGGGAATGGGAATGGGACATGGAATTAAAATGTGTGGCCACTGGGAAATCCTGCTTTCTCTGGTGGACAGAGCGTAGGTGTTCAGCGAAACGATCTCCCAGTCTGCATCGGGTCTCACCAATATATAGAAGGCTGCATCGGGAGCACGGGACGCAGTATATCACCCCAGCCGACTCACAGGTGAAGTGTCGCCTCACCTGGAAGGACTGTCTGGGGCCCTGAATGGTGGTAAGGGAGGAAGTGTAAGGGCGTGTGTAGCACTTGTTCCGCTTGCAAGGATAAGTGCCAGGAGGGAGATCGGTGGGGTGGGATGGTGGGGACGAATGGACAAGGGAGTCGCGTAGGGAGCCATCCCTGTGGAAAGCGGAGGGGGAGGGAAAGATGTGCTTAGTGGTGGGATCTCGTTGGAGCTGGCGGAAGTTACAGAGAATTATTTGTTGGACCTGGAGGCTGGTGGGGTGGTAGGTGAAGACAAGGGGAACCCTATCCCTAGTGGGGTGGTGGGAGGACGGGGTGAGAGCAGATGTGCGTGAAATGGCAGAGATGCGTTTGAGAGCAGAGTTGATGGTGGAGGAAGGGAAGCTCCTTTCTTTAAAAAAGGAGGACATCTCCTTCGTCCTGGAATGAAAAGCCTCATCCTGAAAGCAGATGCGGCGGAGATGGAGGATTTGCGAGAAGGGGATGGTATTTTTTCAAGAGACAGGGTGAGAAGAGGAATAGACCAGATAGCTGTGAGAGTCTGTAGGCTTATAGTAGGCATCAGTAGATAAGCTGTCTCTAGAGATAGAGACAGAAAGATCTAGAAAGGGGAGGGAGGTGTCAGAAATGGACCAGGTATTCAAGGACTCGGCAGCTAACCTCAATGAGTATGCCTCAGCTGTCACAGACTTCTTTGGAAATGCACGGAGAACTGTGTGTCTCACAAGACGATCCAGGTATTCCCTAACTGGAAACCATGGATGAATTATGAGGTCAAATCCCTTTTAAAGGCTAGGGCTGCGGCTTTTAGGTCCGGGGATACCAGTGGCTACACAGAATCCAGGCGTGAGCTCCGGAAAGCCATTAGGGGTGCCAAGAGGCAATATCGAGCCGAGTTGGAAGCCCAGGTTAACCAAAGGGATGCCAGTAGACTATGGCAGGGTCTAAATGAGATCACTGGGCACAAAGAAAAGGCTGGGAATTTCTTGTGTGATTCTTTCAAGGGTAACATGTTTGAGATGAACATTAAACTTTGAGGGTTTGGGCTAATAGGTTGCAGCAGGTTAGTGAAATATATGGAAGGATATAATGGGATGCATTGAAAGGGCAGGGAGGGGGCAATCCAGTGGACGGATGTACAGAATTTAAGTTGCTGGATGTTAAATGTTTGCAAGCTTCCTGCCCATCTAATCTTTATTTTATCAAATCAGAAAATACTAACAGCTCGGGAACTAATCTATTTCCATTCTCTTGCCCTTGTGCAGTCTGCTTCCTCAGAAGACAGTGCCCCTTCATCAAACAAAGCTGATAGAAAGACTAACACCAGCCCTAGTTTACAGTCATGCCAAGGATCCTGCAGCTCATCTGACGAATCTGTATCCATGACACAATCAGGTATGAAGTTTCTGACAGCTATGTGTGAGCTTTTCAGTATTTATACTCGGTAGGTACTCACAGAATTCCATGTAAGCACAGCTAACATTACAGCTCAGTACTGATGGGAGAGTCTCAGCAAATCTAGTTGCTCATGAAGGGTTGCAATTGTCCATATCAGCAGAATTGTATTCAGCTGCAAACTGTAATCTCGAGGCCTGGTCTATCACTCCTTTTGACCATTACTATCAAGCTAGGGACCAATGCCAGTTCAGTGGTGAGTATAGAAAGAAGTTTTACAAGTTGCATTGGGTGGATCTGAACTGAATAGAGCTGCTACACAGAACCATCAGCTTGTTAAATGGCAAAAGCAGCATGCAGTAAACAGATGCATCACACACAATGCTGGAGGAACTCAGCAGGCCAGACAGCATTAAAGGAAAAGAGTAAACAATCGATGTTTCAGGCCGAAAACCTTCACGACTGGAACGGAAGGAAGAAGGAGTCAGAAAAAGAAGGTGGGGGAAAGGAAGGAAGAGATACAAGTTGGCAGGTGATAGGTGATACTGGGAGAGGTGGAGCGGTTAAAGTAAAGAGCTGGGAAGTTGATTGGTGAAAGGGGTAAAGGGTTAGAGTAGGGGGTATTTGATAGGAGAGGACAGAGGACCATTGAAGAAGGGAAGGAGGAGGAGCCCCAGTGGGAGGTGATGGGCAGGTAAGGAGATGAGGTGAGAGAGGGAAACGAATGGAGAGGAGGAGGAGGCAGTTACTGGAAGTTTGAGAAATTGACGTTTGTGCCATCAGGTTGGAGATCACCCAAACAAAAAATAAGCTCTTTGCCGCTCCAACCTGAGGGTGGCCTCACAGTGACAGGAGACCATGGACTGACATAATGGAATGGAAAGTAGAGTTGGAATGGCTGGCCACCGGAAAATCCCGCTTTTTGTGGCAGATGGAGCGAAGCTGCTTGACAAATGTCTCCCAGTCTGGTCTGATCAATATATAGGAGGCAACACTAGATACTATAGGTGATCCCAACAGACTCACGGGTGAAGTGTCGCCTGGCGTGGAAGGGCTGTTTGAAGCCCTGAATGGTAGTGAGGAAGCAGGTGTAGGGGCAGGTGTGGCCCTTGTTCTGCTTGCAAGGATAAGTGCCAGGAGGGAAATCAGTGGGGAGGGATGAGTGGACAAGGGAGTCGTGTAAGGAGTGATTCCTACGGAAAGATGTGCTTGGTGGTGGGCTCCCTTTGGAGATAGCAGAAGTTGCAGAGAGTTACGTGCGGGATGCAGAGGCTTGTGTGGTGATAGGTGAGGACAAGAGGAACCCTATCCCTCGTGTGGTGGCAGGTGGAAGGGTTCAGGGTGATTTGTGCAATGTGGTTGAGGGCTACGTTGATAGTGGAGGAAAGGAAGCCCTTTTCTTTGAAGAAGGAGGATATCTCAGTTGTTCTGGAATGAAAAGCTTCATTCTGGGAGCAGATGCAGTGGAAATGGAGGAACTAAGGCCAGGGAATGGCATTTTTGCAAGTGATAGGGTGGGAAGATGTCTTGTCCAGAGAGCTGTGAGAGTCAGTGGGTTTGTAAAGAGTATCAGCAGATAAACTGTCTCCAAAGATGGAGACGGGGATCGAGAAAGGGGAGAGAGGTGCAAGAAGTGGGCCAGTTGAGGGCAGTGTGGAAATTGGAGAAAGTTGAGGAAATTGATGAGCTCAGCATGGGTGCTGGAAGCAGGACCAATGCAGTTATCTTTGTAGCGTAGGAAGAGTTGTGGAGTGATGCCCGTTTAGGTTCGAAACATGGACTGTTCCACAACTGTTAACTCTCTTCCGTAGCTGTTGCCTAGCCTGCTGAGTTCCTTCAGCATTTTCTGGGTATTACTTTGGATTTCCTATATCTGCAGATTTTCTCATCTTCAATGAAGAGTTCAGCAGTTCCCCAACCAATGGATCTGATCAAAGTTCTGCCACCCTGGATCACACAGTCGTGATGGTGATAGGTTAGCTAACATGAGGACACTTCTCCAGTGAAGATCCCCACCTTCAATTAAACCAGAGCCTGGAATGAACTTTGTGAAACTATATTCAACTCGAAGAACTGAGTGAATGATGCATCTGTGCTTCCTCCCAAAGTCCTCACTGTTATAATGGTAGTTTTCAGCCAAATCAAAGAATGAGCGAGTAGCAGGAACAGCAATAATAATGAAAATGGACAACCTCCGATGTGTCGTGCTTAAAGTTGCACTTCAGAACTAAATGCCTAGCAAGCCAAGCATATCCAGTACAGGTCTGTCAGTGGCAACTACATGTCCCTAGTTATGTTCTATCCACCAAAAACAGAGTATATCCGATCTGGCTAATTACTGTCCTATCATAAAAGTAATGGGAGGTGTCACCAACTGTGCTCTTAAGGGACATTTGCTCTTCAGTAATCTGTTCCCCCATGCCCATTTTGACTTTCCAGGGTCAGAGTTAGTGCAGTATTTACAGGTGATTTGAGTGACTGCCTTTAATGAGGCTGTATTTGACAGGGTGTGGGATTAAATAGCCCGAATCAAATTGAACTCTGGAAATCAACATGAAAACTCACTGGCAAGATTTGTACCACACAAAGGAAAAGGTTTAAAAGCAGTGGTCAGTGAGTTCTAACTTTGGTTAGTGAAATGCTGCGTGTAATCTATTTTGCAGCAAGTGTTTCTCTGCCTATTGATGCAATGCTCACCATTAGCTTCCATTTTTTTAAAAATCCAATTTTATATTTAAATTGTTTCCTGATGTTTCCCTGCTTATGATCTCAATGAGTCCACAACTGTATTTGCTGTTGAGAGTGTGAGCCATGTCTCCAACGAGGCCGTGACTCTGGCCGGTCAGTGTCCGACGAGGTTGGGGCTTCATGTGCGTAATTGGTATTTTGGGGGATATCAGTATTTCTTTCCTTCCCTGTTTGCCCTTCATCTATTGGCTTACTGGGCCAATTAAGAAGACATTTAAGAGTCTATTGCCTTGCTCAGCTGTGTGTTAGTAGTATTCTGAGCTTTAAGAGTGCATTTAGTGAGTTATGGATCTGATTGCACTGTACAGTGACAGCTTTTGATTATATTTACGGGAGAATGGTACCAGGAGGACAGTGTCAAAATCAAAATGCATTTCCTGTCACTGGGGATCTCAGGACATGTGTGATAAACAAAACAAAATCGTATGTGAGAGTTTCCATTTAATTCTGGCAGCTATTAATGCATTGAATCAGGTGGATTTTAATTCGAAATTTAAGCTTCAAGTCGCAATAAATGAATAGAAACTGAGTAAAATTGTTAGTTGATTTCACCCTGCTGAGGTATGTATTTTGAATGATAAATAATTGGTTGAATTGGAAGCTACTACCTATTATAACATTGATTTGATTGCATCCTGAACAGAGAAAGCATCTGAGCAGAGTGATATCGAGGGCAGGATTCATGCACCTAAAGATGATCTGAGGAAACATAAACCTATTGTAAACAAATTGAAGAAAGGGAAGAAGCTTCGGAAGGAGAGATTGAAGGCACAGGAGGTCAGTCTCATTAACGAACTAAGGGTAAGATTGTCGTCGTACTCACCTTGACTGCCCTGCCAGTCTTTGATTAGGGCAATAAGAACGTTGTATGTATATACTACCCCAAAATCAATTTGCTATCCACAATATTCATTTTTTAATTTGGAAAATTGTTGAGGAAATTCAGTAACACACATCAAAGTTGCTGGTGAATGTTTATGTGTGTTGCTTGAAATCCTAGCATCTGCAGATTTCCTGGTGTTTGAGGAAATTAAGTACATGATTATTCAAAGGACTTGATCTACCTTTATTCTTTTTGTTTCTGTTCCATTGCTGGAAAATCCTTTATATCACCCTCAACTCATTCTTAAGGCCCTTTGCATTGCTATATTGCTTCTGACTTTCAAGAGTCTTTGAAAAGTATGCAGCATTCCATAGTGCGTTCGGTTGTCTTTCCCCAGTTGCTGCTATTCTCCTGCTTTGTATCTGCTATGTTAAAGCAGCAGGAGGCAATGCTTTCTGAAAGTTTGGGGAAATCTGCATTGTTGCAGTCTTTACAATTTATTTTTTACAGCATTTAGCCAAATTGATTTGCCATCCTCTGAATATTTTCAGTTGTCAGCCTTGATTAATTTACCAACTAAAATTGGATTGATTAAGTTGAAAATGCTTTTGCTGATTTGTTGAGTTTGCAGCCACTGTCTTCGTATGCCGATGGAAAGCTGTTTCCAATATTCTGAGACATATGTGAATTTTGGACTGTACTTCATATTGCTTTCCTTCAGGTTTTGGTGTTTTGTTAATTGTGGCTGGTTGGTGGGTGGGTGAGCTGTAAATATTTTGTGTGTAAGGTGGGGTTGGGGGTTTCGATGTTACTGTGACTGGTCTGTTTTGCAGGCGAGGGGGTCGGGGATTGTTATTGTTTCTTATCTTTGTCGTACTGATGGTGGGGAGAGTTGGTGTCTTTTCTTTCATCAACTCTCATGGTCTTTCTGTATTTCAGGACTATCTGGAGAAGACAAGTATCAGAGTTGTACGTGCATACTTTGACAATAAAATGAACCTTTGAACATTTCACCGTTTTCTTTCTCTTGTATTACCAGTCCTGTGATGAATCGATTAAAAGGACTCCAGCAAAACTAAGCAAAGTGTCCAGTTCCACCAAACCACAAATCAAAACCCCTTCCTCCATTGCTGCTGAGAAGCCCAAGGCTGAACCACTTTCTCTACAAAGGTAATGTCACTGGGCAATACAGCCTTAGTTGGAAAAGGACTTCTCAGAATATTGGTAGTGTCACTGTTTTATAAGTTAAACATAATGGGATGCCTTCTCCCCTATTGAAAGTACTTATTTTTAAATTAGGTTGCACGTGACTGTTGTTCATTTATTTAGCAGACTTCTTTAAAGAGTAGTACAGTATTTTCTACTGAGGAGGTGGAGCATGAAACAATGACAGTGACTTTTGAAATATTATTTCAGTAATTTTGTTTCTCTCTTTTTAGACACTGCTTCACCTGCTGAATATTTTGTCATTCTCTTTACATTTCCAGCACCTGTGATTTTTTGATTTCTGTTTTCAAAAAGTTTACTAAATTTCTAGCAGGTTTTCTTTCAAGAGCTGATTGTTCCATCCAGTGACATAATTCATTCTATTCTGCAGTTTAATGATAATCTGTGAAATTTGCTGTGCTCCTGAGTCTGTGGGATTTGGCTCAGAAATGTTGTGAGTAGCTTGCTGTAACACGCACGGAATCAGGCAGAATTTGTGAAAAGAAAAGCAGTCTGCAATGTCGATCAGCGATCCTTCGTCACTGCAAAATTCCAAAGACAATATGATATTTATCTGCCAAGCTCTTAAGCTCAAAATTAGTTTTCTGCTTTTTGTTCTCAGGGCTGAATCTGAAAAGAGCTGGAAATCGCTTCCTGAGGGTGAAGGATCTAATGTGTCATTGAGTTGCTTTGTTAAAAAGGGTACGTCTGCATCTCAAAATGTTCTCTCTGTAAACACCTGAGATGACACATTCCAAAAACACTTGATAAAAGAAAGTTTTTTAAGTTGAAAGTTTCCAAGTATAAACACTTTTAAAAATTAGTTGAACAACTAAATTGTGTTTCTAAAAATAAAACCTACCTGCCTATTTCCTAAGCCAAGCTCATAGAACCATAAAAATAAATATGTTGGGAATTGCATCTGTGATGGTCAAGAAAAGAGCTACCCATTCTAATTCCACGTCCTACCTCAGGCTCTGTAGCCCAGTTGATCACAGCGCTTCAGATATTCATTTACTTTTTAAATATGAGGGGAAGTATTTCAGATCCCTCTACCATCCTCTGAGTGAAAATACTTTTAATACTACTAGCAGTTACGATGGACCTCAGTTTTTTTTTAATCCCCCTGTTCAGGAAATAAGCCCTTCTCATTTCTGCCATTTGATCCTCCCAATTTTATACATCTCAAGACTAGAAAACAACCCAAGCTTATCCAATCTTTCCTCCATAGCTACAATTTTCCAGGCTTAACATTATCTCTTGTAAGACCGACCTGGGCTCCCACAATCCAGGCTATTCATATGGTACGGTATTGAAGGATTACTCTACCAATAGAGATGCAATGGTAACCGGAAACCTGTCTGGTTTTATCAATGTAACAGATAATGTTATCCTAATTTTAAAAAGAAGTAGGAAGTGTTCTTCCTCCAGTTCTTGCCAATGTTTTTCTGGCAACCGACACTTAGAACATTATCTGGTCTGCAATCTCTCCATCACTTCAATCACTTTCAGTTACTTGGCCCAGATCACTTTATTTTCACTATGGGTTTAGTGTTTACACGTTTTCATCCCCTTCCAGGAAGTCCTTAATGTTCTGCTTCTTTCTAGACAACAGACCTCATCAGTTCCCCTTCATCACCATCTTTCCTCACCTGGTAGAACTAGTTCTTACTCTCAAGTTTGACTTAGGTTTCTCCCACTTTCTCCAAACTAAAGGTGAAGCCTCGGACAGTTGCATGGGCCCCAATTAAACATGCCTTTTCAGCAGTTATATGGGACAATCCATGTTTCAAGCCTTCACTAGTAACGCCTTGGCTTCCTGCATATGGCGTGCACGCAGTAGCTTCATTTCGGGTACAGTGAACCAGATGCCCGATATGTTAACTCCACCTGCTCTCCTTGCTGATCTCCAGGGTCCCAAGCTTAAACCTCTCAGGCTGGGGATTGCCCTGCAGGTGATAGGGCATGGTCCTCAATTTCTCAACTCCCAGCATGCCCAGTAACTCGTAGATGAGTCTACTCTCGAAGTCCCATCCCTGGTCGCTATGTATCCGCCTGGGGAAGGCCATAATGCATGAAATACTTCTCCCATAACACTTTTGCCACCGTAGTCGCCTTCTGGTCCTTGATAGGAAAAGCCTGAGCATATCCAGTGTAGTGGTCCGTGATGACTAAGACACTGTCCGTGTTGCTGGCATCGGGTTCTATAGAGAGGAAATCCATACACACCAGGTCCAGGAGCCCTGCACTCTGCAGGTATGACAGAGGAGCTGCCTGCACAGGCAGTGTCTTCCAGCGTATGCAGCGAATGCACGACTTGCAGTCCTCTTCAACCTCCAACTTCATTCAGGGCCAGAAAAACCATAGGTCTTGTCCACCCCCAAATGTCCAGAATCATCATGAAGTGAACTCAACGCAATGCTCCGATACTTCTCAGGCAGAACCAGCTGGCAACGCCGAGGTCGGTCCGGGGCTGACATGGCCGGTATAAAATTTGGTTCTTTAACTTCAAACGAGGCTATTCTCTCAGTAATGGAGGTACTGAAGCTGGTTTTGTCTTCTCCGCCTGCGCCATATCCCCCTTTCCAAATACATACCAGATAGTGCCAGTGCCCGGATCACCTCACTGAGCAGCTGCCACTCCTCCAGAACTCAATTCCGGCAGCTGCTTGCTCTTCAGAGCAGTCAGGTTACAGTAAACTGGAGGTAGGGCATCATCAGAAGCCCCCAAATGATCCACTGCTCAATCCGCCCTTTCCTTTTCGTCGGCCTTCACGGTGATGGCAAACTGACACATGGCCTTTATAACCCTTATTTTGTTGTGTGGTTAGTAGAGAAACCAAATATAAAAGACAAAGACGCCACTCTTGTTAAAGTTAACAGTTTGTGCACAAAAATCTTTGGAGCTCACGCCTCCGGTGTTCCTCCTCAATGACCTCCGCCGAAACGTTGCCAACCGCTGGACCCTCGAATTCCCGTAGACTCCGTCCGGTGATCACCGAGCACTCCCCGCACTCGTTCTACCTCCTCACTCGCCTCGACCGAAAAACCACAAAAGCTCGGTTCCCAGACAAACAAGATAGAATAATGTGTCTCTCATTTGGTTAGTTCCCTGTTATCTGTAGTTAAAACCCAAATATCGCAGCTACAGAGAAACTATTACATCAGCAGTTAGCATTACAGAGACGCCATTTCATTAGCCTTAGCAGTTAACATTACCAAGAACCCTACATGTGTTAGTCGGTATGTGTTCTAAGACTGGGGCTCTCAGTACATGTGTGATAAACAAAACAAAATGGTATGTGAGAGTTTCCAATTAATTCTGGCAGCTATTACTGCGTTGAATCAGATAGATTTTAATTGGAAACTTAAGCTTCAGGTAGCGATAAATGAATAGAAACTAAGTAAAATTGTTAGTTGAGTTCTCCCTGCTGAGGTGTATATTTTGAATGATAAAGAATTGGTTGAATTGGAAGCTACTACCTATTATAACTTTGATTTGATTGCATCCCTAACAGGGACAGCATCTGCCAAGAGATCTAGTGTAGACAAATTGAAGGAAGTGCATGAAAAGTATCAGGAGGAGAGATTGAAGGCACAGGAGGCCAGACTCAGTAAAAAACTAGAGGTAAGATTATTGTTATACCTTCTTACCTTGACTGTCCTGCCAGTCTTTGATTAGGGCAATAAGAAAGTTGTCTGTATATACTACTCCAAAATCAATTTGCTATCCACAATATTCATTGTTTAATTTGGAAAACTGTTGAGGAAATTAAGTATATGGTTATTCAAAGGACTTGATCTAGCTTTATTCTTTTTGTTTCTGTTCCATTGCTGGAAGATCCTTCATATCACCCTCAACTTATTCTTAAGGCCCTTTGCATTGCTATATTGCTTCTGACGTTCACAAGTTTTTGAAAAGTATGTAGCTCATTCCACACTCTCACCACCTTCTGAGTGAAGAAACTCCCCCCTCATGTTCTCCTTAAACCTCTCACCTTTCACTCTTAAACCATGGCCTCTGGTTGTAGTCCCACCCAACCTAAGTGGCAAAAATCTGCTTGCATTTACCCTAGATCCTTCATACCTCTGTCAAATCTCCTCTCAATCTTCTATGTTCCAAGCAATAAGGGCCTAACCTATTCAATCTTCCCTCATAACTCAGGTCCTCCAGTCCTGGCACCATCCTTCTAAACCTTCTCTGTACTCTTTCAACTTTACTGACATCTTTCCTGTGGGTGGGCAGCTGAAAGTGCACATGACACTCCAAATTAGGTCTTACTACTGTCTTATAGAATTTCAACATAACATCCAAACTTACCTTGATTTATGAAGCCCAAGGTGCCAGAAGCTTTCTTCATGACCATATCTACCCATGGTACCACTTTCAGTGAATTATGGTCCTGTATTCATGGAAATGGATGACCAAAGCAGAGGCTCGGCATCTGTAGAAAGAGAAACCATTTAATGACTGGGCTCAGGACTTGTGCTGACGAGAATAATGTTGTGCAGTGCCCAGTGGAGTGGCCAGTAATATCTTTTTTTTTCCAGAATTCTGTTCAGGGTTGGATGGCATTGATCAATTTCATTTCTTTCCTTTCCCCAGTCACGGTTGAACAAC
The DNA here is from genome assembly GCF_030028105.1 of Mobula birostris. NCBI lineage: Eukaryota > Metazoa > Chordata > Chondrichthyes > Myliobatiformes > Myliobatidae > Mobula > Mobula birostris. The sequence goes on from NC_092379.1 coordinate 40,374,598, forward strand.
ATAAAGCAACTGTCCACAATTGCCTTGGCCTTGGGGGTAGAGCATACCCGGAATGAGCTGCTCCCACTTCTGACTGGTAGGTACAAAGCTGCGTGTGGTTGGGCTGCTTCGGTTTGAACAATCGCCTCTCAGAGTCACCTTGCCACTGATTTCTCGTCTAGATGCAGACACCATTTTCGATGAAGACGAGGCACTGCTGGCATTAGCGGAGCAACTAGGGAGCTTCACGGTGCTCGTTGGCGGACCGGAGTATGTTCACTGTTTGCTGGTAAGAGCGGTCGTACATTTACAAAGCACTGCACAAGACGGACACGCGGTTAATGCCATTGAAGTGGTATTACTGTCTTAATAAAGGTTAATTTCCAGAAGATGATTCTCAAAGCAGCAGGGTACCACAGGCAATGATAAAGTAAGTGACTTTATAATGAGTCATAGAAAAGTTCAGCACATGTTCCCCTTAAACATTTCACCTTTCACCCTTAACCCATGACCTCTAGCTGCAGTCTCATCCAACCTCAGTGGACAATGACTGCTTGCATTTACCCTATCTAAACCCCTCATAATCTTGTCTCCTTCTGTCATATCTCTTTGCAATCTTCTATGTTCCAAGTTAAAAAGAAGTCCTAACATATTCAATCTTTCCATATAACTCAGGTCCTCCAAACCCGGCAATGGCCCTGTAATCTTTCTTTGTTATGATGGGTTGCATGAATGAGGGGTAAACGGACACATACAGAACCCTCTCTGCTTTTATTGTTTGCAATAAAATCTTTGAGGCAGATGAGGCTTTGTGCCACCCCAACACATTTGTAGGCACGAGAAAGTCTGCAGATGCTGGAAATCCAAATCAACTCTCACAAAACGCTGGAGGAACTCAGCAGCTCAGGCAGCGTCTGTGGAAAAGAGTAAGCGGTCGATGTTTCTGGCCGAGACCCTTCTTCAGGACCTGGTTGAAATATTGGAGGGGTGTATCATTGAGAATTGCTACAGTGAAGTGTAGTTACTCTACCCCTGATCCAGGTTCACCCACGCAGCCTGTTGGAAAACATACATGGACTGATACCGTCCCCCGAACACTGAAACCTCTGCTCTGTATTGACCAAATATACGTTCAACATGAGCCCAACTGGGGGAAACAAAACACAGATTTTAATGCCCAGATGCAATGGTCCTATGCATTAAATATTTATTTAAAATAACATACTTGTATTGTTTTTAAATACCCGTAATGGGGAACAAGATTCTGAAATTAAATAACGAGGGCCTCAGGCTATTACAGGGCATAGATCAAATTGAAATGATTTTCAGTGATCAGTTCATCATAGGACAATTCAGAATTTAAACAATGAAATCAATTTATGAAACCACCAAAGTAGCTCGATCAATGAGGTTTAACCAGGATGCTGCCTGCTTTAGAGGAAGTGCTGCAACTTTATCAGACTCTGGGTGGGCCACGTCTGGAGTATTGCATGCAGTTCTGATTGTCCCACTATAGGAAAGATGTTGGGGCTTTGGGGTCGATGCGGAAGAGGTTCGCCAGAATGTTGCCTGGTTTAGAGGACGTGTGATCATGAGAGCTGGATAAACTTATGTTGTTTTCTCTGAAGCGCTGGAGGCCGAGGGGAGATCTGCTAGAGGTTTGTAAGATTATGAGGAGCATGTGCATAGATTAAGTAAAGAGGAGTATCTGTTTCCCAGGATTTAAATGTCTAATACCAGAGGTATGCATTAAAGGTGAGAGTGGGTAGGTAGGTTCAAGGGGGATGTGAGGGGTAAGTTTTTTTTACCATCAGAGTGGTGGATGCCTGGAATACATTGACTGGTATGATGGTAGAGACTTTTCAGAGACTTTTGGATAGGCGCATGGGTATGAAAAAGATGGAGGGAGATGGACATTGTGTAGGTAGGAGGGATTAGTTCTTGGTGGTTTTTGATTTTCTTTTTAGCTGGTTCAGCACAACATTGTGGGCCGAATGGCCTGTTTCTGTACTTTACTATTCCATGTTTTACTTTATTGATTGCAGTGGTTTCAAATTAGACATTCCAGCGTCAGTATGTTGCGTATAGAGTGTGTACGTTCTTTTGTATTGATACTCCTTTCAAAAATGTTTTCTTTTTGTGTAAAATTACCTGCGAGTACAGGCAGAGAATTCTTAAAGCATTTACGTAAGGAATCCAATTTGCTCATGTGTGGGTGGGGGCTGTATATAAAATATCACAAACTTTTAGCAGTGTTTCTTGAAGAACGCTGAGATGGCGTGGCTTTGTATTATAGAAAATAGCAATTCAGAAACGTTTTCTCGGAGCCCCTGTGATGCCTGCAATTCTAAACTGAAACGTGGGCACAGTTGTTGTTTGAATAGTTATATAAGATATAGGTGCAGAGTTAGGCTATTTGGCCCATCGATCCATTTTCCCCTCTCAGCCCCAATCTCCTGCCTTCTCCCTGTATCCTTCCATGCTGCGATTAATCAAGAGTCTTATCAATTTGTCTTTCAATCATGGCTGATCCTTTTTTCCCCTCCTCTGCCCCACTCCCCAGTCTTCTCCCAGTAACCTTTGATGCCATGAACCTATCAAGAACCTATCAATCTCTGCCTTAAATATACCCAATGACTTGTCCGCCACAGCCACCTGTGGCAGAGAATTCCACATATTCACCACCCTCTGGCTAAAGAAATTCCTCATCATTTTCATTCTAAAAGCATATCCCTCTATTCTGGGGCTGTGCCCTCTAGCCTTAGACTCCCCTGCCATAGGAAACATCCTCTCCACATCCACTCTATTCAGACCTTCCAACATTTGATAGGTTTCAATGAGGTCTCTTCTCATTCTTCTGAACTCCAGCGAGTACAGGCCCAGAGCCATCAAAGGCTCCTCACGTGACAAGCCTTTCATTCCCAGTATTATTTTTGTGAATCTCCTTGAAACTCTGCACACTGTCAGCACCTCCTTTCTTAGATGAGGGGCCCAAATCTCCTCATAATACTCTAAATGATGCCTCACCAATACATTATAAAACCTTAACATTACATCCCTGCTTTTATATTCTAGTCCTCTCGAAATGACTGCTAACATTGCATTTGCCTTCCTCAGCCTGCAAGTTAACCTTTAGTGAATGCTGCACGAGGACTCCCAAGTCCCTTTGCACCTCGGATTCTTGAATTTTCTCCCAATTTAGAAAGTAGTTTACACTTTTATTTCTTCTAACAAAGTGGATGACCATGGACTTCCCTCAAACTTTGGCAAAATTATTCTGACAGGCAGCTTCATGTTTATTTGCATATTAAAACCTCATAGGATGAACAATTATTGGTACTTAATTTGAAGATGAAATAGTAATTACTGGTAATTAGGAATGTGTCAGTGTAATTTCCATTTAATATTAGTACAGAGTTTTCTGGTTAGGAACCTTGGGAATTTCTGTGATTGAGAAAATATGTCCTTTGATTTATACAGTTTTTGGTAGTTTGTGTTTTGTCCTCCAGCACGGCTCTATATTCTTCTGCCTTTAAATGTTTCTCTGTCTCATTTTCTTTATGAGAATTCCTAATTCTCAGCAATGTAAGAATTTATCTTAAAGATTGTTTCTAAATATTGTGTTTCTTAGAAGTAGAGTAAAAAGAAGATGTGTTTCAGTTTAATTCTTTCCCACTAATCAGCCTCCCTTGGAGAACCTGGCAACGGTGGAAAAATCGGTAGTACGAGATAAAGCCATCGATTCACTGCGAGCCATCTCCCACGAGCACTCTCCTGCAGACCTAGAAGTCCACTTTGTGCCACTGGTCAAGCGCCTGACTTGTGGTGACTGGTTCACGTCCAGGACTTCGGCATGCAGCCTTTTCAGTGTCTGCTACCCTCGGGTATCCAGCTGTGTAAAGACCGAGCTGCGTCAGTAAGTACTTTCCTCCCTTGGAATGCTGGAGATGAACATGATTGAAGTTGGCTAGGAATATTACAGTATTATTGTAGAAAATCTACATCCTGTAGTATCGCTCATTATGTACCGTGTCGTATGGTGTGGGCGATCGTGGGTCTTTCCGTGGACAGGATTGTTCTTGGCGAAGTTTTCTACACAAGTGGTTTGCCATTGCCTTCTTTCTGGGCAGCGTGTGTCTTTACAAGACGGGTGACCCCCAGCCCATTATCAATACGCTTCCGAGACTGTCTGCCTGGTGTCAGTGTCAGGAGTTGAGATCTGCACCTGCTGCTCATACAACCGTCCACCACCTGCTCCCACGGCTTCACGTAGTCCTGATCGGGGAGGCTAAGCGGGTGCTACACCTTGCCCTAGGGTGACCTGCAGGCTAGTGGAGGGAAGGAGTGCCTTACACCTCCTTTGGCAGGGACGTATTTCCTTCCTGCCACCCAATTTCGGTATAATTTGGTTTTATTGGCGATAAGATGCTACCACCATGGTGGACGGGACCTTGTTTTAACTGAGTGGGTAGAAGTTTCTAGTTTAGAGAATAATCAGCCCCAAAATAGCACAGAAAGTGTGGCATTTTTGTTTTTAATGACATAAACTGAAGGTTTTTTGTGTGTTTTTAGTGAGGAAGGAGCAAAAGCCGAGGCGCATCATAGTGGAGTGGTGCTCATCGCTTACTCTCGGCTGTGGGGTTGAAGTGGCCTTGTCATTTACAAAGGCGTGCTCTTTTTGAGAGCCGTGTCTTGTCAAGCCTGTTGCTCTGCTTCAGGGCCATTTTGATTAATCTGGCGCGCAGAGGATTTCACTTGTTCGGAGGTGTTTGAGTTTTGTCGGACGAGAAGGTTGCTTTGGTAACTGTGTGCCCCTGCAGTCCACAACCAATGGCTCTGTTCTGCTCCAAGTGCGGGAGTCCCACATCTGGGGTTCAGTTCCAGCCGCTTTACTCCCTGAATTAAAATTTTTTGTGGTGTCATTTGTGTAAACTTTCAGATACAGTCAGTTGTTTCAGAAAAAGACAGGGCTGTATGGTGGGGAAATTCTAGGCAGCTTCTAGAGTAGGTTACGTGGTCAGCACAACATTGTGGGCTGAAGGGTCTGTAATGTGCAGTAAATTTCTATATTCTGTTGCTATCTTGAAGTATTTCTCAGGATAAAATCTGAATACCACAAATATTGGATTTTTGGATGGTGTGGTGGAGATGCGTCTCTACCAAAGGAGGTGTAAGGCTTCCTTCTGCTGGTCTGCAGGCCACCCTTGGGCAAGGTGTAGCTCCTGCTTCGATACCATCGACCCCTCCCGACCGCCCCCGCCCCGATCAGGGTCAGGTGAAGCCATGGGGTCAGGTGGTGGATGAGCAGCCGGTGCAGATCACAAGTCCCGGTTATGCGACACCTGACGCCAGGTAGACAGTTTCTGAAGTGCATTGATAATGGGCTGGGGGTCACCCACCTTGTACAGACACACACTGCCCAGAAGGCGGAAATGACAAACCACTTCTGTAGAAAACTTTACGGAGAACAATCAGGGTCATGGAAAGACCGTGACCACCCATAGCATATGACACAGCACATAATGATGATGGGTTTAGCAAAATATTTTAGTAGCTTCTGATTTAGAAACATTAATTGCAAAAATGTCAATTTTTAGTGCTTGTATTTCTGCTTGCGAATTGTTAAGTTCTGCATCAATGGGCGACTACTCCTATGTGACCTTTAATTTTATTTTTTCTGCAGACTTTTCCACAGCTTGTGCTCAGATGACACACCAGTGGTCCGCCAGGCAGCAGCATCAAAGTTGGGTGAATTTGCAAAGGTTGTGGAGCTGGAGTTTTTGAAAAGTGACATTATACCCCTCTTCACTTCCCTGGCTTCTGATGAGCAGGTATGTAGTTGTAGAGCAGACACTGGGGTGGCAGCGGGAAGTCGAATTGAAGTGGGTGGCCATTGGGATACCCCGGCTGTCGCAGCGGAACCAGAGAAGGTGCTCGTTGAAGAAGCCGCCCCCCCAACCCCATCTGTGTTGGTCCTCCGATGTCGAGGAGGCCACGGCAGGAGCTCCAGATACAGCGAATAGCCCCGAGAGGAAAGCACCGCTTCGCCTGCAAGAACTGTTTGCAGCCCTGAACGGAGGCAAATGGGCGACTGTAGACCTTGTCTTGCTTTCGGGGAGAGCGGCGAGGATGAATGAGTGGCGTGGAACCCTGAAGGGTGGGGTGGGGAAAGTGGGGTGTGATTAGTGGCAGAGACCTCTTGCAGATAGCGGAGGATTGAGATTAGTCTAGGAGTCTATTGTGGATGGTGGGGGCTACAGACACTGATGCGCTGGAAAGGCTTGTGGGGTGGGAATGCAGGTGACGTGGATGAAGGAAGCGTGGATTATAGTGAAGAAAGGTGATCTTATTCCCCATGGCTTGTCATGATTTATCTTGCTGAAGCTGCTGCTGTCACCTTGGCTTTATGTCACATGTGTATCAATTGCTTGTACTGAGGAGCCTCTGTATCCCACACGTCATGGCAGTGTGTGAAATAACGGAGAGCACTTGGCTCATTCCGGTAACAGGCTGTCTGTCATTCCGCTCACTGGAGCAATTGCATGATTTCACACCTCCCCCCCCCAACATTACCGCTTGCATTTTACTGTATGGATGAGCTGGAGGTGGGAAAGATTAGTACGGATGGTGTGTCCGTGGCAAAGAACTGAGTTGCATCCGGTTAATACGTCCATGTACTCAATATGCTACGCCTTGTTAATGCCACTTCCTGCTTGCAAAGTTTCTGTTGTCGTAGTCTGCACCATCTGTTCACCTTTGTAACCGGGGTTCACAACCCTCTTTTACGCCATCGACCCCCTACCATCAACCGAGGGGCCCCAGGTTGGGAGCCTCTGCTTTATAAAGTTCCTTTGTCCACAGCAGATGGAAGCAGTGCCTGTCAATCTATTGGCATGATTACACCATTCCAGTACTCCAGCTGGAGATGCTCCTCCAAGAAGGTGGTTATCTTGAGGCTTTTGCCTGAAGAGCGAACTGGTTAATCAGTGTGTGTCCTTTCATATTCCTCCAACCTCAAGTATCCCGGGCAAAAGGCTTGACGCAGTCCGCAGTATCCTCGTGTACTAAGGAGCCAGAGTCGTACAGAAATGGTACGCTGAAGGGGAGCTGGGATGGACACTTTGACCCTCACCTAGCTTCTGGTTAACGGTTGGACGTGTGCTCCTTGGTGTTGAGGAAGCTTCTCTTCTGGTTACTATCCAGTGACTCCTGGAAATAAACCTTCACATCTGTAGCCAAGGAGATGTTCACACTTGCTCCAGGTTCAGACCCCACCAATGATGGCTAGCGTATCAAAACAAGGATGCAATGTTCACATTTTATAAGGCTTCACTTGGAATATTGAAGGTAGTTTTGGGCCCCTTATCTAACAAAGGGTTTGCCAAGACAGGAGTGGGTTCAACGGAGGGTCACGAAAGTGATTGAAAGGTCCAGGATTGAAAGGCTTGTCGTTCAAGGAGCATTCGATGGCTCTGTTCCTGTACTCATTTGAATTCAGAAGAATGAGGGGGAGGGATCTCATTGTAACCTGTCAAATACTAAAAGGCCTCTAGAGTGCATATGGGGAGGATGTTTTTTATGGTGGGACAGCCTAAGACCAGAGGAAGCAATCTCAGAGCAGAGGTTTGTCCATTTAGAATGGAGATGAGGAAGGATTTCCTTATCCAGAGAATCTGTGGAATTCATTGTCACAGAGGAGAAGTCATTGGGTATATTCAGGGCAGAGAGGTTGATAGATTCTTGATTAGTCAGGGCATGAGAAGTGACCTGGTTGAAGCGTGTAAGATGATAAGAGGTATTAATTGTGTGGATAGCCGGAGACTTTTTCCCAGGGCTGAAATGGCTAACATGAGGGGGCATAGTTTTAAGGTGCTTGAAAGTAGGTATAAGGGGGACGTCAGAGGTAAGTTTCTCACCTAGAGAGTGGTGGGTGTGTGGAATGCACTGACAACAAAGGTGGTAGAGATGGATACAGGGTTTTTTAAGAGACTCTTAGATAGGTACATGGAGCTTAGGAAAATAGAGGGCTATGCGGTAGGGAAATTCTAGGCAGTTTCTTGAGTAGGTTACTTGGTCTGCACAACTTTGGGGCTGGATAGCCTGTAAAGTGCTGTAGATTTCCGTGTTTCGATGAAGAGATATGGGGAGAAGGCAGGAGATTGGGCTGAAGGTGAAATGGATCAACCATGATGAAATGTCAGAGGAGACTCGATGTGCCAAATGGCCTAATTCAGCTCCTACATCCTACGGTGAAAAGTGACCACTTGGGTGATTAGCTTGGAGATTCACTCAGCAGAGAATGGTGCTTCAAGAGCAGGAGAAAGAAAATTGATTTATCAATAAATTTTTGCACTGTCATGACATTTGCTAATATACTAATCCAAGGAATGCTTCCATCAAAGGTTGCATGTTGATACACTCCAAATTTCCATTCCAGTACTTGTATCCTGGGAAGATTCCAGCACACATTGCAAAGTAATGAAACCTGTTGCTACTTTCTAGGTGATCTGAACGGATATCATCTGGGAAACAATTGTTATATTGTCAGTATTTATTTTTATGATTTTTTTGATGAGATTAGTTCTTCCTAATGTTAACTTCAGGAAATTAATTTTGTTTTTTAATGAAGAACCAGCTCAAACCCGGTTTGAACATCTTTTTCACAGGATTCGGTGAGGCTGTTGGCAGTTGAGGCTTGTGTGAGCATAGCCCAGCTGCTGCCCCAGGAAGACCTGGCAACGTTGGTGATGCCGACCCTCCGGCAGGCAGTGGACGATGAATCCTGGCGTGTTCGCTATGTGGTGGCAGACAAATTTTCTGAAGTACGTGTTATTGCTAAAGCACAAAATGCATCTCTTTGGTATGATGATATGGTGCATTTATGTTTTAAAGCTAGTCTTTAAGTTTTTTGTTCCAGCTGGAATCCCTTCTGATTCTGTCAAAAGTCATGAAAACACGATTAGTTCCTCTAATATAGTTTTAAAAAATCATTAAATCAAGCACCTGCGTATTTTTAATATAATTGACTGACATGCCAAAAGGTGCTGAGATTTCTTTCCAGATTCATTTAATTAGCCTGTTTTTAAACATGGATCTGAAATAGAACAAAGTTGGTCTGAATTGAGCTCAGATCTTTTTCAGTGTATCTGAAGGATAATCCTGTGACAGGGGTTTAGAACAAACTTGTTGGCATAGTGCCAGGGATCTGGGGATTCAGCACGTGCACAGGTTGATGACACTGATATTTTTCACTTTCGACTGGAGGAAGTCAAGGGGAACTTCAGTTCTGTTTAAAAATGAGCCGAAAGGTTGAAAAGCCAGGACGATCCTCAGAGACTTTGACACTCAGGAACTTGAAATTACTCACCCTTTCCACAGTCCCCTTGATTAGGACTGACGTATGTTCCCTTGACTTCCCCTTCCTGACGTCCACAATCATTGGTTTTACTGTCATTGTGGTAAATTTTGTGATGTAGGGCATTAATTAATTAATTTAATTAAAATTTTGATGGACTGGACTTTGCTGGTTCCTTCCCACTGCTGACTTCACACAAACCAGGTATGGTGTAGGGAGGTGGTGATTCAACTTCACCCTCCTGTGGTCCACAATCAGTTCCTTGGTCTGACTGACAAAGTGCCAGATTGTTGCCACACCACTCAACCAGCTGATCTATCTCACTCCTCTTCGGCTCCTTGTCACCATCTGAAATTCTGCCAACAATAGTTGTGTCATCGGCAGATTTATAGCCCTGAAGAGCAGTCTTGGCCCGAAACATCGACTGTTTATTTCATTTCCATAGATGCTGCCTGGCCTGCTGAGTTCCTCCAGTATTTTGTGTTAAGTTTCCAGCATCTGCAGAATCTCCTGTGTGTTTATGTTTTTTGAACCAGATGGTCTTTGTTCTCAGTATAAAACCTTGTTGCCTCAGGCTTCCTCCTGTTGCTCCGGTTTCCTCGCACAGTCCAAAAGCATTCCGGTTAGTAGGTTAAAGGGTCATTGTAGATTGTTGCACAAGTTGGTGGGTTACTGGCGGTGCAGTTTGAAGGGCCGGAACAGCTTGTTGCGTTCTGTGTCTCCAATTAAATCTATGCCCTTTAGTCTTAGGCTTTCCCAGCCTGGGAAAACACTCGGATCAACTGAAATCTCCGTGCTTTTCTCACCACAATGTAATACAAATCCTCAAAATAAAGGCACATTGCCTACACAGGTTAATTGCAAACATTAACAATCAGGTTAACATTATTTAACAATTAAGAAGCATTATTTAATGATTAAATAACATTATTTAGTTGTTTCTTTTGACCTGAGAAATTAGCTGATTACAATTGCTCACGTTGTTGTCTGTGTACCATACTTTCGGATTCAGAGCCATCAACGACAATATTTTCTCAACTTTGCCTTTCTTTAAAAATTTAAAATTCCGTCTCTTTAGGCCAGGAAAATCCGGTCCCACCCCAAAGCATTGAGATTAAATCTTTCTGTTCTGTATGAGTGTAAAATCTGTACTGAAGCAGCTGGTTTATCTGTGGATATTTTATCAAGGATAGATCATTACAGCTGTTTTACCTGGGTAACACTAAAGAATGCTGCTTCTAAATGGACACCATTTATCTGACCATTCCCTTTTTCTCCCCACTCATTTATTTCTTTACCAGAGCATGGGGTATCCACTCATTGATAAACATCTGAACACAATGGCAACATTTCTCTGGGTTTCTTTCCTCTTACCCCATGGCTTCACGTGACCCTGATTGGGGGGGTGGGGTTGGCTAAGCAGGTGCTACACCTTGCCCAAGGGTGACCTGCAGGCTAGCGGAGGGAAGGAACGCCTTACATGTCTCTTGGTAGAGATGTATTTCCACCCTGCCACCCATGATAAAATTACATAATTCAAAACTGTAAACCTGATCGAAAATTAAAGCAAATTACAGATGGACCAGTGTTCAAAAGGACACAGAAAACACAGCCATTTTGTCAGCTTAGGATTGTTACCCTTGGAACAGGCAAAGACGTTATATTGTCTGTCTTTATACGATAACTAACCCGTGTTCAAAAATAAGCTCCATATAAGGTAACACACACAAAAATGCTGGAAGAACTCAGCAGGTCAGGCTGCATCTATGGAAGTGAATAAACAGTTGACGTTTTGGGCCAAGACCTTTCATCAGGACTGGAAAGGAAGGGGAAATATGCCAGAACAAGATAAAGGTTGCCAGAGCACTTGTGAAATTGGCACCAACCCATTATTGGAAAACAATTGCATTAGAACGATACAGAGTTTATTGTATTTATAAAGTTCTGCTATCATTGCTAATGACAGACCATCACAAAAGGCACTTTCTATGCTCAAGATCACGTATAAACTAATCTTGCAATGAAGTCTGTAGCTAAAGTATAGTTCAGATTTTTAATTTTGAAGTTCATATTTTCAGAGTACATACATGTCACCACATAAAACCCTGAGATTCATTTTCCTGTGGGCATACTCAGCAATTTCTATAGAATAGTAACTGTAAACAGGATCAATAAAAGATAAAGTACAAATGCAAATATAAATAAATAGCAATAAATAACAAGAGTATGAAATAACAAGATAAAGAGTAATTAAAGTAAGATCATTGCTCGTGGGAACATCTCAATTGATTAAGTGTACTGATCCCCTGTAGTTCAAGATCCTTATGGTTGAGGGGTAATAACTGTTCTTGAACCTGGTGGTGTGGGTCCTGAGGCTCCTGCAGCTTCTACCTGATAGTTGAGGGGTAATAGCTGTTCTCGAGCTTGGAGGTGTGGGTCCTGAGGCTCCTGTACCTTCTACCTGATGATTGAGGGATAGTGACTGTTCTTGAACCTGGTGGTGAGGGTCCTGAGGCTCCTGCACCTTCTACCTGATGGCAGCAGCGAGACCAGTGTGGAAAAGAAAGATGGTGTTGTCTTTGTGATTCCTCTGTTCACGTGTTAATGCACAGATTGCTGCTATTGAAACCCGCTCTATCTTTGTTACTCATTTGGTTTCTCTTGCCTTTAAAGCTTCAGAAAACCGTGGGTCCTGAAATTGTGGAAAATGATCTGGTTCCTGCTTTCCAAAACCTGTTGAAAGATTGTGAGGCTGAAGTGCGAGCAGCTGGGGCCAACAAAGTTAAAGGTTGGTTGGGAATTCTCATTCTTGTCTTTTCCATCCGGTTTAAGATGTTGTTGGTGAAGCACAGTGACAACTTTCTGGCAGCAGAAACAACTATCAATTACTTCATTAATAGACTCTTGTTCTGGGCAATGACACTGCAATCTGTGCCTGTAACTTTCCTAGTGGAGACGAGGCCTTTGATCCAGCTGTACAACCTGGCATTTTGCAGTGCAGTCCTGAACATTATTTGCTTACTTTTCTTGTCTGCACAATTTGTCTTTTTTTCCTGCGCATTGTGTGATTGATGGTTTTCTGTCTTTAATGGGTTCTGTTGGGTTCCTTTGCTTTGTGGCTGCCTGTAAGGAGACAAATGTCAAGGTTGTGTATAGTACGCATGGTGGTTGCACATTTTGTCCGACGATGACAGGAAACCTGTGCGGGAGAGTTTTTAAAATGGAAAAGCCTTTGCACTGTGGCAGTTCCACTCTCTTGGCCTCAGAAGTCCGGGTCCAGTGGTATGAACACGTGCCAGAAGAAACAGGGGTCTTCTTGTTTGCAGTGGATGACCAGGACGCTTTCTGTGTCTTTTCATGCCCCTCGCTCTCCACAGAGCGATGCAGAGCCACCTTCCTGGCCGTTGGGCTTTACTGTAGATCGCACCCGCCCAGTCCGCTGAGGCTGACTTTGCGTGCTAGGACTGGCTTGTCCCAATCTCACCGGAGTATGAGACTGCTGTCACGTGCAAATGGCTGCTTGCAGCCACAGGGGAGAGATGAGTGTCCGGTGGGGAGCGAAGGTGAGTGAGCTGCCCCGGAATGGACACGACAAGCCCCTTCACCAGAGGTGCGACCCCTTCCCTGGACACCCCTGAACTTTGAACTCCTGTGAAAGATGTAAACAAGGTTGAAAGAATGCAGAGAAAATTTATAAGGATGTTGCCTGGTCTGGAGGACCTGACTAAGAAGGAAAGATTGAATAGGTTAGGACTGTATTCTTCAGAATGCAGAAGATGAGAAGAGATTTGATGGAGGTACAATATTATGGGGGGGTATGGATGGGATAAATGCAAGCAGGTTTTTTCCACTGTGGTTGGGTTGGACTACAACCAGAGGTCATGGGTTAAGAGTGAAAGGTGACAAATTTAAGGGGAACATGAGGGGAAACTTCTTCACACAGAGGGTCATGAGAGTGGAACGAGCTGCCAGCACAAGTGGCCCATGCAGTTTTGATTTCAATATTTAAGAGAAGTTTGAATAGGTACATGGATAGTAGGGATATGGGGGTGGTGGTGGTGTTATGGACCTGGTGTAGGCAGATGGGAGTAGATAGTTTGAATTGTTCAGAATGGACGAGAGGGGCCAAAGGGCCTTTTCTGCGCTGTGCTTTTCTATGACTCTATTTAATGTGGTACCACATATCCAGGTGACACTTCTCCAAGTGAGAACAGCATGCCAGCATGCCTCCCCTTTGGCATCCTGATCTGATCCTAGAACTGGATGACAGCAAATGGAAAGGAATTGTGTGCCACTTGACTTCATGTTTCGATGGTGGCTGCTCCTTACAAATTGCACTTCATTGCTTGTGCAGAGTCTTGAAAGGTTGTGAGATTGTGAAAAAGAGTGAATGCTGTTCTTTACGTTTGTACCACTGACTGCCTAACCCGAGGCCCTCCGTTGGTCAGGGTCCACCATGGATGTTACGTGCAGCTGTCTACGTGATACGTAAGCCAGGGCAGTATGATATGGAGAGTAAGCTGTTGCCCATGTAGCAGGCTCCCCCTCTCCACACATCTGATGAGTCCAAAGGATCGGCAGAGACCGATACAGTTTGGTACCAGTGGCATCGCAGGAGTTGCCAGTCAGCGTTGAACTCAACGTAGGATTGCCTCGGAGAATCCGGCTCCGGATTTTTCCCTCGGGGTTTACTCCAGGGAAAATGTACAGATGTACCAAAATTGAACCTGTGCTGACTCTTGATGTTTACACTGTAGGTGCTGGCCTTGCTTTTCCTTGTGCGACTTAAATAGTGCTTCAGAATGTATGTTTTCTCTTGCCACTATCTTGTGAGAAGATACAAATATTAAGGCAGATGCTTTTCAGCAATTGCTTAATCTGTTAAACTTTATTGATTTATCATTGTGGTGAGAGTGTGGAACGAGCTGCCAGCGCAAGTGGTGCGTGCAAGCTCGATTTCAACGTTTAAGAGAAGTTCGGATGGGTACGCAGATGGTAGTGGTATTGAGGGCTATGGTCCAGATGCAGGTTGATGGGAGTAGGCAATTTAAATGGATCGGCACAGAATAGATGGGCTGAAGGGCCTATTTCTGTGCTGTACTTTTCTCTGACTCCATTGTTTTGTTTGAGAATAACTCTCTAACATGCAGTACTCTATCTTGCAGATTTCTGTGAAAACTTGCCAGTAGATTGCAGGGAGACTGTCATAATATGTCACATCTTGCCGTATGTTAAGGTAATATACCTTCTCAAATTCTTGGCTGGTTATACAGTCTATCTAAAATTAATGTAGCAACTCATCTCATTCACTTCAGGAAAAAGTCCCTCAGTATTTTGGGTGGGTCTGAAACGACGATTCAGGCACCATTTATCAGTGTGAACTGCTTGTAACTGGAAAAGCTCAGTGTCCAAGCACGAGTCACATCTTGCCCCCTCTCCTGTCCCATTCTCCTCTCCTGTCCCATCCCTCTCTCCCACTCCCTCCCCATCCCCCTCTCCTGCTCCCTCCCCCTCTCCCAAAGGGCTGAGTCCTGCCGAAGGGTTTTGGACTGAAATGCCGACTGTCCTTTTCTCCATGGGTGCTGCCTGGCCTGCTGAGTTCCTCCAGCATCTTGTGTGTGTTGCTGGTTTTTTAACATGGTGTTGGCTGCCTGGAGTGATGGGAGAGGCAGATATATCGGGGACTTTTAATGACGTTTAGATAAGCACACGAATGTGAGGAAAACGGAAGAATATGGACATCGTGTAGATTAGATTGCCCACTTGATTAGGAATTTAAGTATAACATTGTGGGTTATAGGGCCGGTTCTGTTCCATGATTTATATAAACTAGAATATCAAACTGTAAAAGAAATTATTTAAGAATGATCCGTGACTGACCAGGTGGATCATAAGAACGTGGAGCAGGATGGCATCATGAGTGAGATATCTAATGACAAACAAGAGAAAATCTGCAGATGCTGGAAATCCGAGCAACACACACAAAATGCTGAAGGGACTCAGCAGGCCAGGCAGCTTCTATGGGGAACAGTACAGTCGACGCTTCTGTAGGTGCTGCCTGGCCTGCTGAGTTCCTCTAGCATTTTGTGCGTGTTGACTGAGATACCTGTCTGGGTTTTCATTTGATCATTTTTTGTGTTTCTTTTCCAGGAACTTGTGTCTGACACCAATCAACACGTGAAGTCAGCTCTGGCCTCTGTTATTATGGGCTTGTCCACCATCCTGGGCAAGGACAGCACTGTTGAGCACCTGCTTCCCCTGGTCTTGGCTCAGCTCAAAGATAAGGTAATTTTATCATGAAGTACAAACTTTAACATACCCCTTGCGTGACTGGTGGCCATCGTGGATAATATTTGATTAGCCTACCGAAATCAGGCAAACACCAATGGAGAGCTTTCTTCTGTGTGCTGTTTGGAAGCTGTTGTCAAGTCCAGAGTGCTGAGGAAAGGTCGCTTATTGTTCATCAGGCGATCAAAAAGTTGGTTGTCGTCTCTGGAACTTGTACATCTGCTGAAGGTGACGAGCAGTCCATGCTCCACCACAAGATACAGGTATCTGGATAAGTGTGCCAGAATGGGACGTGTTGCAACACAGACTGATGTGTCTAGGCTTTTACTCTCACTGATATCGATTCCTGGAAGGGGACAGCAGTTGGCCCATGTTCATCTGCTTTCTTTCCTGTTGACAAACATTGTAACTGCCGTTTGCTTGAAGCTGTGCGGTGATGTCCAGCATTCTAAAGTGTTATAATCACGGATTCTGCAGATGCTGGCAATCCACAGCCACACGCGTGCACACACACATACACACACACACAATGCTGGAGGAACTCAGCAGGTCAGGCAGCATCTATGGAGGGGAATGAACCCTTGGGCTGACACCCTTCGTCAGGACTGGAAAGGAAGGGGGAAGGCGCCAGAATAAGAAGGTTGGGAGGATGGGGGGAGTACAAGCTGGTAGGTGATAGGTAGACCAGGTGATGGGAAAGGTTGGTGTGTAGGGGAGGGGAGTTGAAGGCAGGTGATGGGTGGGAAAGGTGAAGGGCTGGAGAGGATAGATAGTAGGGGAATTAAGGGTTATGGGGAAAAGGCAGGTAGATGAAGCTGAGTTTATGGACAGGTCAGCCATGATCTTACTGAATGGCGGGGCAGGCTTGATGGGCCGGATGGCCTACTCCTGCTCCGATTTCTTATGCTTTTATGAATCATGAATGGAATAACAACTGTTTCTTCCACCGGAGTCTCTCGAACTGTTCTTTTAGTTTGAGAGCTTCAGATAAGAGCAAATGTGCAGTGCGTTCTTTAGAAGCAGTGATGTGAGCTGGTTTGTAATCTGAGTGCATATTGGATTAAAGATGAATCGGTTAATGGTGTGATGGAGCTGTTATTTCTCCATCCATCAAGTTCCTTGTTTATTTTGGCGTGAACTTAAACAAAACTGTTGCATGTGCAAATTCTGGATTTTTTAATTTATATGGAAATTTGCATTCTTTCATTATTTTTACAGAATTAAGATTATTTTTAAAAATGTAAAAAAAATCTCTCCCCTCTCCTCTCTTTCCTCAATTCCCCACTCTGAGCTTTTACTTCTCACCTGTCTATTACTTCTCCCTGGGTCCCCACCTCCTTCCATCTCTCCTGTGGTCCACTCTCTTCTCCTCTCCTCTCTCAGATTCTTTCTTCTCCAGCCATTGACCTTTCCCACCCACCTGTCTTCACCTAACACCTTCCAGCTGGCCTCCTTCCCCTCTCCTCACCTTTATATCCTAGCATCTTCTGCCTCCCTTTACAGTCCCGATAAAAGGCCTCGGCCTGAAACACCGACTGTTTACTCATTCCCATAGATGCTGCCTGAGCTGCTGAGTTCCTCCAGCGTTTTGGGTGAATTGCTCTGGATTTCCAATGTCTGCAGACTTGATTCCCTTCATGTGCTACACCCGAAAAGATTCCCCAAATGTCAGAAATGCCTCGATTTTCCAGGCACAGCTGACAGATTCAAAGTGTACATCTTCAAATTGGCAGCTGTTAATTCAAGCCTTGAATTATTTGTTAGTTTGAAATGAAATCAAGAAAAAAGCCTGCCGAATCATGATTTGAACTGTTGGATAATTTAATAGTAATTAGTATCTTGCATCTATTTATGCCAAAGGTGCAGAAAGATTTCTCAAACGCAGAAATTCAAGTGTTTTTCTTTTGTGAAATGCAGCTTTTCACAAAATGACCGTTGTTTCCTCCCATGGCCCTCCCGAGGAGCTCGCCTGCACTCAGGGAGAGTGAACGGACAATAAATTAAGACTCAGGAACAGAATTAGGCCACTCAGCCCATCGTGTCTGCTTAGCCATTCCATCATGGCTGGCTTATTACCCTCTCGGCCCCATTCTCCTGCCTTCTCCCCCGTAACCTTTAACACCCTGACTAATCAAGAACCTGTCACCCTCCACGTTAGGTATACCCAATGACTCGTCCTCCACAGCCTTCAGCGTTGATGGATTCCACAGATCCACCGCCCTTTCCTGAAGAAATTTCCTCTCAGCTCTGTTCTAAATGGACGTCCCTCTATTCTGAGGCTGTGCCCTCTGGTCACAGGAAACCTCCTCTCTGTTCTAGGCCTCTTAATATTCCATAAGTTTCAATGAGATTCACCCCTCTTCCTTCCCGTCTGAACTCCATCGAGGACAGAGCCGGAGCCGTCAAGCACTCCTCCTGTATGTTTCATTCCCAGGATCATACTCGTGAACCCTCTCTAATATCAGCACATCTTAGATAAAGGGCCCAAAGCTGCTCACTATACCCCCAACTGCGTTCTGACCAATGCCTTATAAAGCTTCAGCATTACCCTTATATCTTTTCTAGTCCTCTCAAAATGAATGCCAACATTCCATTTTCTTTCCGTACCACCAACTCAGCCTGCAAGATAACGTTTAGGGAACCCTGCACGAGGTCTCCCAATTTCCTTTGCACGTCTGATTTCTGAATTTTCTGCCCATTTGGAAAATAGTACACGTCTTTACTCCTTCTACCAAAGTGCATGGCCATACGTTTCTGGTAGTAGGCACCCTTCGATCCCGGGGATGATGGGTTTGTGCCTCTGGTGGACTGTGTCCTCTACTGGGCAGGAAGGTTTGAAGGACCGGCTCTTCCCATGCAGCAGGCTCCCCCTCTCCACATCACTCATGTTGTCGAAGGGAAGGGCAAGCGCCAATACAGCTCGGCACCAGTGTCATCGCAGAGGTTGCCAGAGTGAAGCTGTAAACAACATCAAACTGCCTTAGGGGTTTACCCCCAAAGCCTTTCCCATGGGTGGGCATGACTGCAAGGCAGTGGAGGTTTAAAATCAGGGTTTTCCCTCTCCTAAGCGGGCTGCCGCCCAAGGCTGAGGAATCCTACCTACCAGAAACACTTTCAGTCAGTGCAGTATATTCCAACTGCCACTGCCTTGCTATTCTCCCAATCTATCAAGTCCTTCTACAGACTCTCTGCCCCTCCACCTATCTTGGTATCATCCACAAATGTGACCACCAAGCCATCAATTCCGTTGTCCAGATCATTGACATCTGCTTGAAAAGAAACGGTCACAATACCAACCCCTGTGGAACACTAATGGTCACCTGCAGTCAACCAGAAAAGGCCCCTTTCATTTGCAACTCTTTGCTTCCCGTCAGTCAGGCAATCTTCTATCTTTACTAGGATATCTTCTGTAATACCATGGGCTCTTAACTTGTTAAGGAGTCTCATGTGCGGCATCTTGTCAAACTCCAAGTAAACAACATCCACTGACCCTCCTTTCTCTATCCTGCCTGTAATTTCCCCTTAAGGAAACCATGCACTTCCAAGTACTGGGAGCCTCGTCCTTAATAATGGACTCCCAACATTCTCCCAACCACTGAAGTCAGGCTGAAGGGCCTATAGTTTCATGTCTTTTGCCTCCCTCCCTTCAGAGTGAAGTGACATTTGGAAATTTCCAGTCCTCTGGAACCATTCCAGATTCTAATGACTCTTGAAAGATTATTACTAATGCCTCCCCAATCTCTACAGCTGCCTCTTTCAGAACCCTGCGGTGTAGCCCATCTAGTCCAGGTGACTTGACTACCTTCAAAACTTTCAGCTTCCCAAGCACCTTCTCCTTAATAAAAGCAACTGCACTCACTTCTGCTAACTGACTCTCGAATTTCTGGCATACTGCTCGTGTGACCATAACTTGGACCATAATGTATAGTACTGTGCAAAAGTCTTAGGCTGGTGTATATAGCTAGGGTGTCTGAGTTTTGCACGGTCCTGTAGTAATTCTTATATACTGCACTGTGGTGCTGCTGCCGCAAAAAAAAATCAAATTTCTTGACATCTGTGAGTGATGATAAACCTCACAGATGTCTGATATGGGTCTCTGATGTGGACTGAGAGTGGGAAGGGGGCAGGGAGAGGGGAGTTGTGTCCCTGTCCCCCTCTTTTGGTGAATGTCGGTGATAGCGTAGGATGATATCGTGGTTCTGCATTTGTGTTTATGGACTGTGGACTTTTTCAGATTTAGGGTTTTTATATTCTGTTTTTTTCATCGCCTTATTCTTTTCGTTTTGTTGTGTGAGAGGAGGGTGTTTGGGGGTAAAATGCTCTGTTAGTTTTTCGTGCGGGGGATGGATTGGGGGGGGTCGATGTTGCTATTCCATTTTGTGTGTGGCGGGAGGGGTAGTTTTGGGGATCAGATGATCAGGATGCCATTATTTTTTGTACCAGGGCTGGGGAGGTGTAGGTTTCATGCTTCTCTCTGAGTGACTTTCATCTTCTTTCTTTGCTTCGTGGCTATCTGGAGAAGACAAATTTCAGGGTTGTATTTGGATATGTGCTTTGATCATAAACAAACCTTTGACTCTTTGGTTGGGAAAAGGGGGAAGGGAGCGGGAAGCACCAGAGAGACATTCTGTAATGACCAATAGACCAATTGTTTGGAATCAAATGCCCTTGCTTGTGTTCTCAGGGCTGAGTGTGTCTGCACTCGCACCACCCCCTCCTGCCCCTGGCAGTCCACCTCAGCCACCTCTCTCACACCCCTCCCGTGGGTGCTCCACTCTCACCATTCCCAACATCCTGTGCTCCCGCCAGATTTACAAACTTGCTCTCCACTGCACGTTGGCAAGTACAGTTCTGTGCAAAAGTCATTGGCACCCTGGCTAGATGTGCATGTGCCTAAGTACTGTAAGTGTGAAAGTGGCATTCATATTTCTTTTGTGGGATTAATATTTCATAAATGTCCAAGATGATACTTTGAAAGCAGAGAGTCTGGGGAGCGCCAGTGTGTTTGTCAGACAGCGTTCGCAGTATGAATGTTTTTCACCTTTGCTGTACTCAGAAAATTGCCTTTCCTTCCTAGTGCCCTGAGGTCCGTTTGAACATAATCTCCAATCTGGACTGCGTGAATGAAGTTGTTGGAATTCACCAGTTATCACAGTCTCTCCTGCCAGCCATTGTAGAATTAGCAGAAGATGCCAAATGGAGAGTGCGCCTTGCGATAATCGAGTACATGCCTCTGCTTGCAGGGCTGCTGGTGGGTGGTTTATTCTAAAATGTTTTTATAGTCTATTAGCAATGCTTCCATATGGATGATTTGCAGAATGGAAATGATTGCCCATATCAAATTGATACTTTAGTTTAAAGACGGAAATAACTTTGAACATCTTCTTTCCTTTTGCGCCAGAAGCAAATGTGCGATAGTAACAATTATACTTGTAGCCCACTGACATGGGTAGTCTTACTTTAGACTCGGGGCTCCCAACCTTTTTTTTAATTGACCATTAACCAAGTAGGGGTGGAAACCTCTGGTTTAGACAATCAGGTTTAGACCCCTGTTTAAGGACTGCGGACTTTGTCAGACTTAGGGATTTTATATTCTGTTTTTATATTGTCTGTTTCTTTTCATTTTGTTGTGCGAGGGGAGGGTGTTTCGGGGTAAAATGTTCTGTTAGTTTTTGTGTGGGGGATGGGCTGGGGTTGTTGCTGTTCCATTTTCTGTGTGGAGGGAGGGGTGGTTTTGGGGGGGGCTGATGATCAGGATGCCATTCAATGACTTTCATGTTTTTTCTTTGTTTCATGGCTATCTGGGGAAGACAAATCTCAGAGTTGTACATGATAATAAGTGAACATTTGGCCTGCACATCAAACAGACACAAACAGAAAGGGCAATAAACTCCATACAATCAGATGAGGGGGTGACAACGGTTGTCGCAGAGGAAATAAACAATATCTTTTTGAGATTTTACCAAGATCTGTACAGCTCAGAATATTCAGATTCAGCTCCACAAATACAAAAGGAATTTCTCGACTTGTTACAATTTATACCCCGAGATGAAACGTCCTTGACCTGACTGGAGTTTAACTTAGAGGCTAAAGAATTGTCTGCAGCTATAACTAACATGAAGGGAGGGAAAACTCCTGGGCCCAATGGAAATTCCGATTGAAATATATAAAATCTTTAAGACTAAACTAATACCACCTCTGCTTGATATGTATCAGGAGTCATTTGACAATGGATCCCTTCCCTCCTCTCTTAATATGGCAGCAATCACACTACTGTTAAAACCTGGAAAACCACCATCCCTTTGTGGATCTTATAGGTCAATCTCACATCTGAACAATGATCTCAAAATTCTCTGTAAGGTATTAGCTAGGAGGCTGGAGCCACTGTTGCCAAAAATGGTCCACCCTGACCAAAATGGGTTTGTAAGGGAAGGCAGGGCTTCCACAACATTCGAAGAGTGCTTAATATACTTTATGAAAAATCTGGAAGCTCTGATAGCGCTATTCTGTCATTGGATGCCAAGAAAGCCTTCGACAGAGTGGAGTGGAATAGGGGGAAAATTTCTAAGATACAGCTTCTGTATTCTAACCCACAGGCTGAAGTTTTAACTAACCTGCTTTTTTCAGCATCTTTTAAACTCCAACGGGGAACAAGACAGGGATCTCCCCTCCTGTTTATCCTGGCCATTGCGCCACTTGCTATGGCAATTTGAAAACAGGCTAACATAGCAGGAATAACTATAGGAGATGTAGAACATCGCATAGCCCTGTACATGGATGACGTAATTTTGTCAGAACAGGGTTTACCTATTTGGGTGTTAAAATTACTCCTACTATTGGTAAAATTATCCCAACTAATTATAACCCTCTCCATTGCAGGTGTTTATATCCTAATTTGTTCATGCTTGCTCCTGCCCACAGACATAATTATCCAATCCCTATGTACTTATTTACTCTTTCTTTTATTTATTAAAGAAATGTTTTTCTAATTTCATCTGGAATAATAGATGTCCAAGACTCAGGCTTTCCCTGTTATATCTGCCGTATGATAGAGGTGGCTTACAGCTACCAAATCTTATATGGTATTTCTGGGCGGCCCAAATTAGAGCAGGAATGTTTTATTTTGTTAAGGATCACTCCCCTCCTTGGGTCTCAATGGAATCCCAGTTGATCAATATCCCTCTAGAACTATATATGTATTCAGCAAATAAGAAAAACCTGGTCACACAATCTAAAATCCCTTTCTTAAAAAATACAATAATGATTTGGCACGATGCTCTTGCGGAAATGGGTGAGACATCACAGTTATCCCAGTTTACTCCTATCTTTGGTAATGATAGCTCCAGCCCGGCAGAGCGGATCCTAGTTTTAAAACTTGGCCGCCCCGAGGCATAGCTAAGGTGTCTGATCTTTATAATGGCAATTCACTTATGTCTTTTGAAGAACTCAAGGCCACATATGGAATTCCAACAAAACACTTTTTTAAATGCCTTTAGTTGCAAAGTTTTATTATGTCCAGGCAAAGTTACAGTTTGAAGCTCCCTCCTTTATTTACCCTAGAAGACATCACTCTGAAATTATCTGAAGCTAGGGGACAAGTGTCTGAATTATACATGTAAGGGTTTCTTCTTTTATGTTACTTGCTAAGGCTAATAAAATGGCTTCTCTGTACTGTTAACTGCTGAGACAGTGGTTCTCTAGAGCAGCTTGTTTGGGTTATAATTACTGATACAGGAATTGTATTCATTTGCTAACCAATTGGGATAGATGGTATTCTTTCTTGTGTGTCTGTAAGCTATTCTTTTTCGTGGGCTTTGGGCAGAAGGCGTGATGGGGACAGAGAGAGGAGACGCGAGGAGAGAGATGCTGTAAGCTGGGCAACGGCACGGACCCCGAGCAGGAGTCCGAGGCCCAGGGTCTTCAGCGAGGATAGGAGGCGAGGACAGACTCGTGTGGAGTGTTTGGTGGATCACCGAGGGTGGTCCCATTCGTGAGTTGGCGGAGTTCAGAGGACATTGATTGGAGGAAGGGAGACCCGGTTCTGTAAGAGCTCCAACGAGTGTGCACCGAACTGATAGTTACTGACTTGGCACCTTTATTCTATTTGTTTCTACTAACCCATCACCAAGAAATACTTATAAAGTGTAATCATTTAATCGCATATGGCGTACTGTCTGTTAATTGGCGGTGTGGGGTACATCACACAGCATCCACACAGACCTGATCTCCCCGTTTGGCGGGGCTGAAGGCTGCTCCCCCTAGACGAAAGCGAGCTGAGCGAGTCTAGGCTTACCAGGGGGCTACATACAAATTGTTTGCAAGTAAATGCAAAGAGTCATCAAACAACATGCTACAAGCATGGAGAACTGATTTGCATGAGAATCTGTCAGAAAAAGAGTGGTCAGAAGCTTGTTCCTTCGTTCAAACCCAGTCAGTGAACACTCATTCTAAGCGGATAACCAGACAGTACATTACTCCAGTCAGGTTTCGTCACTTTAACCCCAACATTCCAGACACATGCTTTAAATGTAATCACTAAAAGGGGTCTCTGTTCCATTGTATGTGCGAGTGCCCCCAGATAATCTGCTTCTGGAAGAAGGTGCTGGATTTGATTAGTCAGATTATTGGAAAAAAGGTGCTCCTTGATCCTAAATTATGTATTCTGAACATTTATCCAAAGGACTTTGTAACCTCCAAAAGTGCAAGGTCTCTGCTTAATATTTGTTTTTTGAAAGCCAGACGTTGCATAGCCTATTCATGGAAGAAACCCACAACCAGTGGACTTTCACAATGGCTGAAAGGAGTGACTTCGTATCTTGCTCTAGAAAAGATCAACTACATCACAGAAAAACAAACTTGGCAAATGTCGGGAAATTTGGGATATTTTCTACAAGTTTCTGGAGAACAATATTTGGGATGATGAAAGTAACAAATTGAATTGACAGCTTGTTTTTAATGGCCGGGTGTTTGCTTTTTTTGTGCGTTGTTTTTCCTTTTATTTCTGATGTATTTTATTTTTCCCTTTTTCTTTAACCTTGTTGCACTTTCAAACCTATGGATGATCGAATGTGTTTACTTTTCATTCTGTAAAAGCAATAAAGAGATGTTTGAAAACAAATAAGTGAACCTTTGAATCTTTGATTGGGAAAAGGGGAAGGGAGAGGGAAGCACCAGAGAGATATTCTGTAATGATCAATAAACCAATTGTTTGGAAGCAAATGACCTTGAGAGCAGAATTAGTCCATTCAGCCCATTGAGTCTGCTCCAACATTCCACCATGGCTGATTTGTGATCCCTCTCAACCCTATTCTCCTGCCTTCTCCACATATCCTTTCACACCCTGATTAATGAAGAGCCTGTCAGCCTCCATTTTAATTATACCCAATATCTTGGCTTCCACGGTTGTTCATGGAAAAAAATTCCACAGATTCACCACCCTCTGGCTGAAGAAATCACTCCTCATCTCTGTTTCTGCCAGGTGCTCCGATTTCCTCCTCCATCCCAAAGACGTGCTGGTTGTAAACTGGTTGTTGTAGATTCCTCCTCTGTGTCGGTAACTAGCAGGAGTAGTGAGGTAGTGTTCATGGGTTCGGTGTCCACTCAAAAATCGTATGGCAAAGGGGAGGAAGCTGGTCCTGAATCAGTGAGTGTGTCTTCAGACAAATTGTCCCTCCTTTCTGGTAGTAGCAATGAGAAGAGGCTGGTGGGGCCCTTAATGATGGACACTGCCTTTGTGAGGCACCGCTCCTTGAAGATGTCCTGGATAATATGGAGGCTGGAGCACACGATGGAGCTGACTAATTTTATAACTCTCTGTAGCTTACTTAAGCTCTCCTGTATCATACCAGATTTAGTATGTATTTGGTTTTAAGGAAGCAAATCGCTCTCAGTTTCGGTGTGCAAACAGAAAGTAGATTTTCTTCAGTAAGGCCTTTGACAAGGTCCCGCATGGGAGGTTAGTTAGGAAAATTCAATTGCTAGGTATACATGGAGAGGTGGTAAATTGGATTAGACATTGGCTCAATGGAAGAAGCCAAAGAGTGGTAGTAGAGAATAGCTTCTCTGAGTGGAGGCCTGTGACTAGTGGTGTGCCACAGGGATCAGTGCTGGGTCCATTGTTATTTGTCATCTATATCAATGATCTGGATGATAATGTGGTAAATTGGATCAGCAAATTTGCTGATGACACAAAGATTGGAGGTGTAGTAGACAGTGAGGAAGGTTTCCAGAGCCTGCAGAGGGACTTGGACCAGCTGGAAAAATGGGCTGAAAAATGGCAGATGGAGTTTAATACAGACAAGTGTGAGGTATTGCATGTTGGAAGGACAAACCAAGGTAGAACATACAGGGTTAATAGTAAGGCACTGAGGAGTGCAGTGGAACAGAGGGATCTGGGAATACAGATAGAAAATTCCCTAAAAGTAGTGTCACAGGTAGATAGGGTCGTAAAGAGAGCTTTTGGTACATTGGCCTTTATTAATCAAATTATTAAGAGCTGGAATGTTATGATGAGGTTGTATAAGGCATTGGTGAGGCCGAATCTGGAATATTGTGTTCAGTTTTGGTCACCAAATTACAGGAAGGATATAAATAAGGTTGAAAGAGTGCAGAGAAGGTTTACAAGGATGTTGCCAGGACTTGAGAAACTCAGTTACAGAGAAAGGTTGAATAGGTTAGGACTATTCCCTGGAGCGTAGAAGAACGAGGGGAGATTTGATAGAGGTATATAAAATTATGATGGGTATAGATAGAGTGAATGCAAGCAGGCTTTTTCCACTGAGGCAAGGGGAGAAAAAAACCAGAGGACATGGGTTAAAGGTGAGGGGGGGTAATGTTTAAAGGGAACATTGGTGGGGGCTTCTTCACACAGACAGTGGTGAGAGTATGGAATGAGCTGCCAGACGAGGTGGTAAATATGGGTTCTTTTTTAATATTTAAGAATAAATTGGACAGATACATGGATGGGAGGTGTATGGAGGGATATGGTCCTTGTGCAGGTCAGTGGGACTAGGCAGAAAATGGTTTGGCACATCCAAGAAGGGCCAAAGGGCCTGTTTCTGTGCTGTACTTTCTATGGTAAAGAGTTGTCAAGGTCTGAGTCAGAGTCACGGGCAGAGCTTGTGGTTGGACTACTCAGCCACGTGGTTACCCTGGGAATTATTAGCTGTGCTGGATATGAAGCAAAGTAACCTGAGAATTATGCAAAGGCTAACTTGTTCCCAGTGACTGAATGTAGAAAGTGGAATGTATTAACCACATGGGAGACGTGAATGTAGAATGGTGCACTGTCATGTCGAAGAGAGATACTGTGCGGGTCAGGAGTGTGGGATCTGTAATCTAAATAATCCAGCACATGCATAATTACGTTTAAATCGTGAAGTTGAAATAACATCCTGCTGTGGATGTGGTAGCATAGGATTCACTGGGTTATTTATTTAAAGGTACACTGAGGAATAAGGCCCTTCCCGCCCTTTGAACCGTGCTGCCCAGCAATCTCTGATCCAACCCTAGCCTAAACAGGGACAGGTAACAGTGATGAATTAACCTCCCAACTGGTGCGTCTTTGGATTGTGAGAGGAAACCCGCGCGTTCTGCAGGGAAAATTTACTGGCTCCTTACAGGTGACATCAGAATTCCCAAGCTGTAATAGTGTCACGCCAACTGCTACGCCACCGATAGTGGTTAGTAACGTTCTTACTGTCTGCATTAAACCATCGGACACTTTTAAGATTTTTCCTATTTTTCATGGATCATAGTCCTGGTATTGACACAAAGAAATTAATTAAGGATAGTCAAAATACTAGATGCAAGTACCTTAGATAGGGTATCTTCTGTGTAACCTTCTGCCACGGCACAATCCAGTTTTGTGCAGTTTATTAGAGCACGTTGCCAGTCTTTCTTGTGTGACCCCTTCACCATTGGCTCAAAGGAGTTAGCAAACTGTACTGGTAAGTAGCGAAAGGTGAAGACGGCTAGAATGCAAATGTGGCAAGTTGGCATGTTCTACTAGAAATTCGAGGGGTTATTTTATCAACATTCTTTCTTTTGTCAAAACCTGTTTAGGGAGTGGAGTTTTTTGATGAGAAGTTGAACTGCTTGTGCATGACGTGGCTGGTGGATCGCGGTGAGTATAGCCTTGATGAATCGTTACTTTTGTTGAACGAAAGTCCTTCAAAGTTGTCCATGTCATCTTACTGGTGCTTCCATGATGCTGAGTGACCCTACCAGGTGCCTAACCAAAAATCCTTCATCGTGCTTTGTCACATCCTCAAAGGATTGGGTCAGGCTCAAGACACGACATGCCCCTCACAAAGCCATGCTGACTCTCCGGAATCAGACTATGCTTCTTGTAAATCCTGTCTGTAGGAATCTTCTCCTGTAATTTGCCCACTGGTGAAGTAAAACTGACTGGTCTATAATTCCCAGGGTCATCCCTACTCTCTTTCCTGAACAAGAAAATAACATTTGCCAACTTCCAATCATCTGGTACTTCCTCCAGTGAGGGCTGGCCAGTGAGGATGCCCAGATCGTCACTAAAGGTGCAGCAATCTCTTCCCTTGCTTCCCGTAGTAACCCTGGGGTATATCACATCTGGCCCCGGGGACTTATCTATCCTAGGGCTTTTCAAAATTCCAGAACATCCTCTTTCTCAATGTCAACATGTTGCAGCATATCACTGCTCTCGCAAGCATCAAGGTCCCTCTCACTGGTGATTACTAAAGAAAAGTATTCATTGCGGATCTCCCCCAAAGTCCACTGACTCCAAACATTTTGCCTCTTTTAGCTCTGGCCGGCCCAGACTCTCACTCTGGCCATCCTCCTGTTCTTCAAGTTTGTTCTTCTGAATCCAACTCACCAAGTCCTTCTCGTGGCCCCTCCTAGTTCTCCGAAGTCCATTCTTCACTCCCTCCCTGGCCACATTGTAACCCTCTGGAGCCCAGGCTGATCTTTGCATCCTACGCTTCTAGACTAGCTGTTGCACATCTCTTGTCAAGCATGGCTCCTTCACCCTTCTGTTCTTTCCCTGTCTCAGTGGGACAAAACTCTGCAGAGCCTCATCCAAGTGAAGCCCAAAATGACTTCCACATTTCAATTGTGTGTTTCTGAGTGTGTTCATCCCAGTTTTTACTCCCAGGTTCCTGCCCAATGTCCAATACCATCATAGTTCAAACACCGGCGCCCCCCTCCCCCCCAGTTATTACTGCTGCAAGCAATCTTGTCGTACTCTTGTACACATGGCAACAAGAAACAGACTTGACTTTGACCGATACATTTATTTATTTAATTATTCGAGAATAGCATGGAACGGGCCCAACAAGACGCACTGCCCAGCAACCGGCCGATTTAACCCTCGCCTCATCACAGGACAGTTTACAATGACCAATCAGACTACTAAGTAATAAATAATGGTAATCTATTCGAAGTATTTTTTAAGTATCTAATGGGGCAACACAGTGGCGTCTGGTTAGCGCAACACTTTGCAATTGGGTTCGATTCCCACTGCCACCTGTGAGGAGTTTATACGTTCTCAGCTTGACTGCGTGGGTTTCCTCCGGGTGCTCCTGTTTCCTCCCAGAGACCTACTGGTTGGTAGGTTAACTGGACATTGTAAATTGTCCTGTAATTAGGCTAGGGTTAATCGGGGGTGGCTCGCAGGGCAAGAAGGGCCTGTTCCACGCTGTATCTCAATAAATAATCAATGATAAGTAAGTATATTAAAATGCTACTCTCCAAGTGCATAATTTCCTCCACTGTGTGTAACTTGGTATGGAACAGGTTGACACTTTGAAGAAGGTGGTACGAGCATTTCATTTCGGAACTTTGTATTTTATCAGCAAGGTACATATTTGAAAATCAAGTAGTAACAGCGATCAGATCATTTCTTGACCTGTCAATGCTGTCTTGCAGTGTACGCCATTCGCGAGGCCGCGACCAACAACTTGACCAAGTTGGTGGAGAAGTTTGGCAAAGACTGGGCAGAATCCACCATTGTGCCGAAAGTACTTGCCATGGCCAGTGACCCCAACTACCATCACAGAATGACCACCCTCTTCTGCATTAACGTGAGTATAGCTTTGACAATGTACTTGCCCATGGCCAGTGACCCCAACTACCTTCACAGAATGACCACCCTGTTCTGCATTAACGTGAATATAGCTTTGACAATGTACTTGCCCATGGCCAGTGACCCCAACTACCATCACAGAATGACCACCCTGTTCTGCATTAACGTGAGTATAGCTTTGACAATGTACTTGCCCATGGCCAGTGACCCCAACTACCTTCACAGAATGACCACCCTGTTCTGCATTAACGTGAGTATAGCTTTGACAATGTACTTGCAATGGCCAGTGACCCCAACTACCATCACAGAATGACCACCCTGTTCTGCATTAACGTGAGTATAGCTTTGAAAATGTACTTGCCCATGGCCAGTGACCCCAACTACCATCACAGAATGACCACCCTGTTCTGCATTAACGTGAGTATAGCTTTGACAATGTACTTGCCCATGGCCAGTGACCCCAACTACCATCACAGAATGACCACCCTGTTCTGCATTAACGTGAGTATAGCTTTGACAATGTACTTGCCCAAGGCCAGTGACCCCAACTACCTTCACAGAATGACCACCCTCTTCTGCATTAACGTGAGTATAGCTTTGACAATGTATTTGCCCATGGCTAGTGACTCCAACTACCATTGCAGAATGACCACTCTGTTCTGCATAACGTGAGTATAACTTTGACAATACTTCCATTACACTTCACAAGCTGCTAAAATATTTCATGAATAAAACGTACAGTTAGAACAGACACTAAAGAATAAAGAATTTAACAAAAATAATATGGATTTGTTTAAAATGTTCTTTTAATATATTCTTTGTGAATGTTTAGATTCTGCAAAAAATCAATTAACACTTTGCCAAAGCTGCTCCTTCCAATATTGACATCTGCTTGATACGAGCTTCTGTGCTTGCGTTATTTGCTGAGGTGTAGTGGTGTTTTGTGTTTAATCTGCAAGGTGTCTGGAGTAAAAATTGAGTTGAGGGTGAGACTTTTTATGATTTCGTGGAGCAGAGTTCCTAACCGTCCCTGTGGAAATGGACTGATGGTGTTAGCTGAAGGACAACTGATTTAATGACCTGTTGACCCACCAGATGGCTTACAGCTTTCAAGTTTTATTTCACAAGGCTCTGTTTCCGTGCTGTAGTGGACTATGGCTGTCTTTTGCTTAGAGATCTGAGTACCTTGAAATGGACATTATACATTATCTGGCTGAGGGAATTGTAAGTTTTTTGACGCAACTAGTTTCAATTTACAAGTGTACTTAAAGGCCCCCACAGTCATTCCAGTTGCGGAATTAACTTCTTTCCCTGGATTTATTTGATGGGCCTGGGCTTTGCTGGAGTTTGGACAAGGTGATGGAGAGATTCAGTTGAAATGCCCAGATAAAATGGATGTTTCTAAAGTGGGTGAGTCTCGGACTGGAGGGCACAGCCTTTGGAACAGAGGGATATCCCTTTAGAACGGAGATGAAGAATTTCTTTAGCCAAAGCGTGGTGAGTCTACAGAATTCATCGCCACAGGCGGCGATGGGAGGCCAAGTAATTGGGTGTATTTAAAGTGGAGCTTGATAGGTTCTGGAGGGTGTCGAGAGGTCTGCACGACCTGGCGTTTTTGCGGTATCCTCAAGGATTTGGCAAGCTGGACTCTCAAGAATGCAGGTGCAGCGGCCGCGGCCATTGCTGGGAGTGGACTTCAGGTTGGATGAGAGTGGCCTGAGAGGGGAAAATGAAGTGGTGTTCAGTCGATTTCAACAACGAGCCAGGTTAAAAAGTTTAAAGAGTCGCAGGGGGAAAGACTAACTTCTCTGTGAGGCTTTACACACCTCAGCAGTGAACCGACTGTCACTGTCAGCACTTGTCTCCGCACTGAATTGACTTGCTGGCTGTGCCCTGCGACCATTGACACCCTGGCTCAGATAAAATGCTGAACTGGCTCCTTGGCTGTGGACTGCAACCATTGGGCCCCTGGACTGGTTTCACTTCTCTCAGCACAGAACTGACTCCCTTGCTGT
The DNA here is from genome assembly GCF_030028105.1 of Mobula birostris. Lineage (NCBI taxonomy): Eukaryota > Metazoa > Chordata > Chondrichthyes > Myliobatiformes > Myliobatidae > Mobula > Mobula birostris. The sequence goes on from NC_092379.1 coordinate 40,406,300, forward strand.
GGCCTGCAGCCATCTACTGATCTGAACTGGCTCCCTGCCTGTGGGCCTAATTTCGGCGACCCTGCGGTTCATGTTCTGTTTCTTACTGGTTTACTATTTTTTGATTCTTGTTTGCCCGATTTGTTCTTTTTGGGCACATTGCGTGTCTGACGGTCTTTGCTGTGTAGGATTCTTTCTTTTTCCATGGATTCTCTTGTGTTTCTTTGCTTTATGGCTGCCTGCAAGAAGACGAATCTCCTGCTTGTATATGGAGTTCATACTTTGGTAGCAATGTACTTTGAAATTTAGACCTCTGGATCAGCAGGAACACCTCAGAAAGATATGCCTGCGCGGGCTGGACCAAAACAGGGCTAACAGCCTGCGGGAGTGCTCGCTGGGATTCAAACTCATAGGGATGGGCCACAGGCCACATTTACAGTTGAGGTGGCAGTGGAGTTAAATATCAAAGGGAAACAAAGCAAGCCCAGTAAGGAGAGCAAACCTCAGTCTGATAAGAAATGCAAGATTATATTTATTTTGGTGTAAGCAACATTACTAGTAAAGCAAATGAGCTCACAGGAGGGTGATATTGTTACTGTCATAGAGAGGGTTGAATGGCTGAACGATTCACTCAGTGAATGGTGTGGTGGGCGTGGCACCGTAATATTGATTTATTGCTGAAATATCGAGGAGGAGGACATTCTGGGACACACCTTACTAATCCACAAGCCTCTACTGGTGAACTTCCGGTAAGATGGCGGTGTGCTGGGGCGCGGCGGGTTCTACAGGGCCAGCCAAACGTGTTACTATCTTTTGTTTATTTCTTTACAATCTCAAGACCCTGCTGGAAGTTAAGCACTTAAAGAGTGCTGCGGCCTACCCCAACGGCGTAGAAACTGAAGAAGCTGGACTTGGGGCAGATCGTTCTGCTCCCTGTGTCAGAGAGTCAGCAATGTGGTTGGCGTGCAGACTGGCAGCGAGCAATTGTCTTAGTCTCTTTTCTTGTGATTGCAAAACCCTGTTGAGCATTGTTAATGTGTAATGCTGCAAGTCTGGTCTTCTGATTTATTGCGGACTACAGGGGCTGGCAGCAGCAGTGACTGACACCCCTGCAGGGTGAGCGGATGTGGCCTCAAGCCATGGGGCCGCCTGTTTGCAGCCACCCAGGAGAGAGGCATCAAGAGCTGGCACTGGAGGTGGTGTAGCGCAGCGTTTAAGCTAACGTTGGTGCTGTCCCTCTCCCCCAAAGTGTTTGCTTGGCAGAAGGCAGGATGTATGTGTTCGACTACAGACTGCTGCAACATTCATGGACTCAGGGACTTGGACTATATTTGTTGTGTGACTATATTTTACTGCTATATGTGCCACGTGCTGTGTATGACTGTTGGTACTGTTTTGTACCTTGACCCTGAAAGAACACTGTTTCGTTTGGATGTATTCATGGGTATTCATGAATGACAATTAAACTTGAACTTGATGTAAACAGCCAAGAACAGCAAAACATTGGAATATTACCTGCAAGCTGCACACCAACCGGACTTGGAAATATATTGCCATTACTTCTGAAACCATCTTTTCACTGGGCGTCTCTGGAAATGCAGCCTTTTAACCCCTCGCAAACAGCCACCGGACTCCGCGGGGAGAAACTTCAGGCTTCGTACATCTAAGGTGTATGTGACTTTGGTCCCGCAAAATCCGTGAGGTTGGGATGTCTCGCCTACCCAAACCCCGGTTTGTGTGAATGCTGTGTGATTTACTGCCCCTGGCAATCGTCTGTCAGCAAAAAATAGCAGATTGTTCACTGCATAGAATTATTCAGGAGTATATTTAAGAATGTTAACTTAAGCAAACAGTTATTAAAGGAAAGAAAGAGAGAAAAAACAAGAAGGGCCCATTCTACTTAAAAAGTCACAAGTGCACAGTGGAGTTCAAATCTTGAACTTCTCTGTATATCGCGCACTGGACCCTCCCTCGGCCTGCGTGAAAGCACACAACACCTTCCGAAGGTCACTGGAAATCCATCTTGAACAAAGAGGCTTTCCCACGGGATTATTGGTCCTTCCTCCTTGAAGCCATTCATCTGCAGAAAGCACCCTCATCGTCCACCATCTTTCCTCCTGTCTTCTCCCAGCTCCGGCCAAACAAAGACCTCTCTGCCCAGTAATCTCTAGCACCTTCTCCCAATTCTACCATCCTGATTGGATGACACCTCATTCCTGAGCTCAGACCCAAACAGGCTGAAAGCAGAACAGATTGCTCTTACAGAACTGCTAAAATGAAATGCCTACAGCAAAGCAGTAAAAATCTGAACCAGGGCATTGACTCTGACTGGGTCAGAATCCTGGATCACCCACCCTAACTGCATTGTGGGTGCACCCACACCTCAAGGGCTGCAGCCCACCACAAAGGAATTAAATACCACTTCAACCTGTGATGCCCACACATTCCTTGGAGGAATATGCAAAAAGAGCTTCAAGTAACAGTGTACAGGTAGTCCCTAGGAGTGGTCACATGTGACAGCTCTCCCAGTATTCAGCATGAGGTACAGGAGCAAGGATATCAGAATCAGGTTTAACGTCACCGGCATAATGTCGTGAAATTTGCTGTCTTTGTGGCAGCAGCACAGTGCAACACATGACAATAGAGAAAACTGAATTACAGTAAATATATGAAATAATAGTGCGGAAACAGAAATAAAAAGTAGTGAAGTAGAGCATGGGTTCAGTGTCCATTCAGAAATGGCAGAGGGGAAGAGACTGTTCTGGAATCGCTGAGTGTGTGCCTTCAGACTTCTGTGCCTCCTTCCTGAGGGTAGCAGTGAGAAGAGGGCATGTCCTGGGTGGCAGGGGTCCTTCACCATGGATGCCGCCTTTTTGAGGCATCGCTCCTCAAAGATGTCCTGGATACGAAGGAGAAAGGCAAAGCACAGTTGTGCGAGTTATCAGGTTATAGCAGTACAGAACCTCAACTTCTCTGATATCAGCACGAACGATTTCAAAGGGAATGGCCCAAAGGAGGGGGGATCCAGGAAAACTTCGTGAGAAACAGAGTGAGAGAAGGATGTGGCTGGAAAACTCGAGCAGGGCAAGAAACCGAGTTATTAGGAGTCTTTAGTGGGGTTGGATATGGATATGTTTCCAAGGCCTGATGAAATGTATCCTTGGCTGTTATGGGAAGGAAGAGCTGAGCTCCCAAGGTCTCTTTGAGAGTTTAGTGAAACCCTCTCTCATTGCTCCCCCTCCGTGATCTCTGCTTCCCTTCGACGGGAGTCAGTGAAACCTTCTCTCACTCTGTGATATCTGCTCAGCTCTTTAATTCATCCCTCCCCCCTCCTGGTTTCACCCAGCACCTTGTATTTCTTTCTCCACTCACGTTCCACCCCCCCCCCCCCACAACTTTTAAATCTACTCATCTTTTTTCTCCACTCCTGCCGAAAGGTCTCGGCTGGAAATGTCGACTGTACTCTTTTCCACCGATGCTGCCTGGCCTGCAGAGTTCCTCCAGCATTTTGTGTGTGTTCAAGGATCCTGGTTGTTTAAAATCCTAAATTGTCACAGAACAGGTGCCAGGTAACTGGATCCCAGCAGTACGGTGCCGTTCTTCGACGAAGGCAGCAACTGGTAACTACAGAGCTGTGAATCTAACATCACTGGTAGAAAGGGTGTTGTAAAAAGTCTCGAGGGACGGGATTCAGCTGCACTTGGGCAGAGCTTCATCAGAAATGGTCAGCGTGCAAGTGGTGATTCTGTCGGCCAGTTTGAGTTTCTTGGAGTTACGGGTGTTCTCATGCAGTTGGTGTTGTCTACAGGGACTTCGGTAAATATTTTGACAAAATCCCCAAATGAGCAAGAGACCGAGGGATCCGAAGTAACTTCACAAATTGGGTTCAAAGTTGATTTGCTGATCAGCTTTTGTGATTACCCCGTGGCGTACCACAGGAATCTGTGCTGGAACTCTCCTGCAAATGATTTGGATGTGGCTAGAAGGTTAGAAGATGACATAAAAATGTGAGCTTTGTCTTGCAGTGTTAGTGCTAATGATGGTGAATTGGTTAGTTGGCAAACTAGGCAGAGCAATTGTACCTAGAACATAGAACGTTAAAGCACTGTGTTAAAGTGCTGTGCTGATCTTTTAACCTACTCTGAGATCAATCTAACCGTTCCCTCCTACATAGCCCTCCATTTTTCTATCATCTGTGTGCCTATCTAAGAATTTGTCAAATGCCCCTAATGCATCTGCCTCTACCATCACGCCTGGCGGGGCATTCCACACACCCACCCACTCTGTGTGTGTGAAACAAAAATCTTACCTCTGTACCTTCCTCCAATCATCTCAAAATTATGCCTCTGGTATTGGCCATTTCTGCCTTGGGAAAAAGTCTCTGGCTGTCCACTCTATCCACACTTCTCATCCTCCTTCACCCCAAACAGAAAAAGCCCCAACTCACTCAACCTTTCCTCATAAGACACGCTCTCTAATGCAGGCAGCCTCCTGGCAAGTCTCCCCTGTGTCCCCTCTAGATATTCTCCATGCTTCCTATGACAAGAAGGAAGAAAAAGAAAATATTTAAAGAAAAACTGGATAGGTATATGGACAGGAAAGGAATGGAGGGTTATGGGCTGAGTGCAGGTCGGTGGGACTAGGTGAGAGTGGAGTTCGGCACGGACTAGAAGGGCCGAGATGGCCTGTTTCCGTGCTGTAATTGTTGTATGGTTCTACAAGTCACTTATAAATCAATAGCATCATAACATTTTAAGTAACATTTGGATATTAAACACACAGCACGTATTTTCCCCGCATGAGCATATAAAATCATTGCAACACACCAATATCGCTGATTCAGTGGGAGCCCTGGGCTTGTTTCCCTGCAACAAGACGGTCCTATCACGGGCTGATGGGAGTCAGCGATACTCGAAGGGGGTTCCTTATGTCCAGTCTTTTCCGCAATTTAGTTTTCGTTGCATTCATTGCAGAGATATGTTGGAAATGGAAGCACCGTTTTCAGTGTTTTCATGGCTATCTCAGGATATTTAGCCTTGACTTTGATCCAGAATGTCGCCAGAGATGTTATGTCAAACATACTTTTCAGCCCGCCGTCATTTGCAAGCTCGACGAGCTGATCTTATTCCTGTGCTGACATGGATGATGTGCGAGTAATGACCTCGCGTGTGTTCAAGCTGAACAGTGGGTGAGAGGGAATGAGGAAAGGTGCAGCGACTCCTATCGCCAAATCATGTCGTTTCCTCGCGGCCCGGTAGCACATGCTTTGTGGCTTGGTACTGGTCCGCAGCACGGTGGTTGGGGACTGCTGCGCTAGGGAAATTCTAAGCAGTTTCTAGAGTAGGTTACCTGGTCGGCACAACATTGTGGGCCGAAGGGCTTGTAATGTGCTGTGAATTTCTATGTTCGGAAACATGTGGTTAAACCTCCCAGCCCTCTCGTGCTTTCCCACTTATTTCTGCCTTCTCTGCTTACCGGACCTGCCTGTTCAGTGAGTTTGACATAGAATTCTGAGTTAACACCTGCTACACTAGTATCCTGTGTCCCAGCCCTGCTGCCTCACCAGCTTGAACCCTCCCAAAGTGCTCGAGCAAAGATATGGATAAAAGGGACGCACAGAGGCGGTTTCCAATAGCGCAAGAGTCTGGGGCCAGAGGGCACAGCCTCAGAATAGAAGGACGTCCCTTTACAGCAGAAGTGAGGAGGAATTTCTTTAGCCAGAGGGTACTGAATCGGTGGAATTCATTGTCACAGACGGCTTTGGAGGCCAAGTCATTGAGTATATCTAAAGTGGAGGTTGATAGATTCTTGATTTGTTAAGGGCGTGAAAAGATATGGGAGGAGGCAGAAGAATGGGGTTGGGAGGAAAAATAAATCAGCCATGATGGAATGGCAGAGGAGACTCATAGAAACAAAGAAAACCTACAGCACAATACAGGCCCTTCGGCCCACAAAGCTGTGCCGAACATGTCCTTACCTTAGAAATTACTCCGCTTACCTATAGCCCTCTATTTTTCTAAGCTCCATGTATCCATTCAGGTGTCTCTTCAAAGACCCGATCGTTTCCGCCTCCACCGCCGCCTCTGGCAGCCCATCCCACACACTCACCACTCTCTGCATAAAAAAAACTTGCATTGAAACATAGAAAACCACAGCACAATACAGGCCCTTCAGCCCGCAAGGTTGTGCCGAACATGTCCCTACCTTAGAAATTACTCGGCTTACCTGTAGCCACCTATTTTGCTAAGCTCCATGTACCTATCCAAAAGTCTCTTAAAAGACTCTATCATATCTGGCTCCACCACCGATGCCGGTAGCCCATTCCACACACTCACCACTCTCTGAGTAAAAAACATACACCTGACATTTCCTCTGTACCTACTCCCCAGCACTTTAAACCTGTGTCCTCTTGTGGCAACCATTTCAGACCTGGGAAAAAGGCTCTGACTATCCACATGATCAATGCCTCTCATCATCTTACACACCTGTATCAGGTAACCTCTCATCCTCCATCGTTCCAAGGAGAAAAGGCCGAGTTCACTCAACCCATTCTCATAAGTCATGCTCCCCAATCCAGGCAACATCCTTGTAAATCTCCTCTGCACCCTGTCTATGGCTTCCACATTCTTCTTGTAGTGAGGCGACCACAGTACTACAAGTGGGGTCTGACCAGGGTCCTATATAGCTGCAACATTACCTCTCGGCTTCTAAATTCAGTTCCATGGTTGATGAAGGCCAATACAGCGTATGCCTTCTTAACCACAGAGTCAACCTGCGCAGCAGCTTTGAGCGTCCTATGGACTCGGACCCCAAGATCCCTCTAATCTTCCACACTGCCAAGAGTTTTACCTTTAATACTATATTCTGCCATCATATTTGACCTACCAAAATGAACCACTTCACACTTATCTGGGTTGAATTCCGTCTGCCACTTCTCAGTCCAGTTTTGCATTCTATCAATGTCCCGCTCTAACCTCTGACAGCCCTCTACACTACCCACAACACCTCCAACCTTTGTGTCTCAGCAAACTTACTAAGCCATCCCTCCACTTCCACTTCCTCATCCAGGTCATTTATAAAAATCACGAAGAGTAAGGGTCCCAGAACATAACTGAGGCCGACCTCCATGCAGAATATGACCTGCCTACAACCACTCTTTGCCTTCTGTGGCAAGCCAGTTCTGATCCACAAAACAATGTCCCCTTGGATTCCATGCCTCCTTACTTTCTGAATAAGCCTTGCATGGGGTACCTTATTAAATGCCTTGCTGAAATCCATATACACTATGTCTACTGCTCTTCCTTCATCATTGTGTTTAGTCACATCCTCAAAAAATTAAATCAGGCTTGTAAAGCACGACCTGCCCTTGACAAAGCCATACTGACTATTCCTAATCATGTTATACCTCTCCAAATGTTCATAAATCCTGCCTCTCAGGATCTTCTCCATCAACTTACTGAGGTAGGACTCTTTGGTCTATAACTTCCAGGGCTATCTCTACTCCCTTTCTTGAATAAAGGAACAATATCGGCAACCCTCCAATCCTCTAGAACCTCTCCCATCCCCATTGATGATTCAAAGATCATCACCAGAGGCTCAACAATCTCCTCCCTCGCCTCCCACGGTAGCCTGGGGTACATCTCATCCAGTCCTAGCGATTTATCCAACTTGATGCTTTCCAAAAGCTCCAGCACATCCTCTTTCTTAATATCTACATGCTCAAGCTTTTCAATCTGCTGCAAGTCATCACAACAATCACTAAGATCCTTTTCTATAGTGAATACGGAAGTATTCATTAAGTACCTCTGCTATTTCCTCTGGTTTCATACATACTTTCCCACTGTCACACTTGATAGGTCCTATTCTTTCACGTCTTATCCTCTTGCTCTTCACATACTTGTAGAATGCCTTGGGATTTTCCTTAACCCTGCCTGCCAAGGCCTTCTCATGGCCTCTTCTGGCTCTCCTAATTTCCTTCTTAAGCTCCTTCCTATTAGCCTTGTGCTGTGGTAAAGGAGATAGAATTATGATCACTATCTCCAAAATGCTCTCCCACTGAGAGACCTGACACCTGACCAGGTTCATTTCCGAATACCAGATCAAGTACAGCGTCTTCTCTTATAGGCTTATCTACATATTGTGTCAAGAAACCTTCCTGAACACACCTAACAAATTCCACCCCATCTTAAACCCCTTGCTCTTGGGATCCACCAATCGATATTTGGGAAATTAAAGCCTCCCATCATGACAACTCTGTTATTATTACACCTTTCCAGGATCTGTTTCCCTATCTGCTCCTCGATATCCCTGTTACTATTGGGCGGCCTATGAAAAACACCCAGTAAAGTTATTGACCCCTTTCTGTTCCTAACCTCCACCCACAGAGACTCCGTAGACAATCCCTCCATGGCGTCCACCTTTCCTGCAGCTGTGACACTATCTCTGATCAACAGTGCCACGCCCCCACCTCTTTTGCCTCCCTCCCTGTCCTTGTTGAAACATCTAAAACCCAGCAGTTGAAGTAACCATTCCTGTCCCTGAGCCATCCTAGTCTCTAATGGCCACCACATCATGTCTCCAAGTACTGATCCACGCTCTAAGCTCATCCGCTTTGTTCACAACACTCCTTGCGTTAAAATAGACGTATCTCAAACATTCGGTCTGAGAGCATCCTTTCTCTATCACCTGCCTATCCTCCCTCTCGCACTGTCTACAAGCTTACTCTGTTTGTGAGCCAACCCCCTCTTCCCTAGTCTCTTCAGTTCGGTTCCCAGCCCCCAACCATTCTAGTTTAAACTCTCCCCAGCAGCCTTAGCAAACCTCCCTGCCAGGATATTGGTCCCCCTCAGATTGAAGTGCAACCCGTCCTTTTTGTACAGGGCACACCTGCCCCAAGAGAGGTCCCAATGATGTAGAAATCTGAATCCCTGCCCCCTGCTCCAATCTGTCAGCCACGCATTTATCCTCCACCTCATTAACCACTGACATCTCCTCTGTACCCACTCCCAAGCACCTTAAAACTATGCCCTCTCGTTCTAGCCATTTCAGCCCTGGGAAAAAGCCTCTGACAATCCACACAATCAATGCCTCTCATTATCTTGTTCACCTCTATCAGGTCACCTCTCATCCTCGTACGCTGCAAAGAGAAAAGGCCGAGTTCACTCAACCTATTCTTATAAAGCATGCTCCACAATCCAGGCAACATCCTTGTAAATCTCCTCTGCACCCTTTCTATGGCTTCCACGTCATTCCTGTAGTGAGGCAACTAGAATTGAGCACAGTACTCCAAGTGGGGTCTGACCAGGGCCCTACATAGCTGTAACATTACCTCTCGGGTCTTAAACTCAATCCCACGATTGATGAAGGCCAATGCACCGTATGCCTCCTTAACCGCAGAGTCAACCGCATAGCAGCTTTGAGTGTCCTATGGACCCTGACCACAAGATTCCTCTGATCCTCCACAGTGCCAGGAGTCTGACCACTAATGCTATATTCTGCCATCATATATGACTCGGTAGCCGAATTCCGCTCTTGCGTCTTATAATCCTGGTTCTCTCTTGGCTCGGGTCACCTTGTCATGGAAGAGATCCCAGTGATGCTGTCTGCTCTGCACCCACACTTTGTACATTTCAGCCGTCCTGCCTTCCTGTTTCTAAACTCGCTCGTACATGGCAGAAGGGGTAGTCCAGCGATTACAATATACCAGCACTTTTTCTTTACAACTTGTCTATTGATCTGTAAATCTCCGTTGCAGGACCTCATCTCTCTCCTTGCGGGTGATCATTGGTGCCAGTGTGGACTATGCCTTTTTATCATGGGGCAAAATACATTCTGAGCGTCGCACAAATCAGATCGATGATCTTTTCTTCAGTCTTGCTTCGTGAAGTTCGGGGCTGTGAATGAACGTTTGCATTTTCTGCTGTTTTTTTTTAGGTGTTGTCTGAAGCCTGTGGCCAAGAAATCACAGCAAAGCACATGCTGCCGACGGTTCTCCAGATGGCAGGCGATCAGGTGGCAAACATTCGCTTCAACGTGGCTAAATCATTGCAGAAAATAGGACCGGTTTTAGATGCCAGGTAAGTATTTGAGTTGGGGCTTATAACCCGGCCTGTGGAGAATGTTTCACCTCCAGTTTGGAATGGAAATTGAGACGCTACTGTGGTGGCATTTAGTGATGGAGTCGCACCGTCTTTTGTACCCACAGGTCCAATCCGGCCAAGACCACCGTCTCCGCCGGTCCCATCGTCCCAGGTTCTCAACCTGGGGTTCATGGACCCCTAGCGTAATGATCCATGGCACCAAAATAGTTGTGCACCCTTGCTCTAAACCTTTCCTGCCCGCGTACCTGTGCTTATTGAAGTTGTTAATGTGCCTGCCTCAACCAGTTCCTCTGGCAGCTCATTCCATGTACTGCATGGGAGAGGGGCATAAACTTAACCCTCGGGCCTCCCCTTCCCCTGTGGTGTTTGCCTCACTTTCCTGCTTGACCTTGATCCTTTGGTACCCTTAAACGATCTTCTTCTCTATCCAGAGGTTAAGGCCATAAGACACAGGAGCAGAACCAGGCCGTTCGGCCCATCGATACTGCACGGCCATTCTATCATGGCTGATTTATTATTCCCCTCAACCCCACTCGTCTGCCTTCTCCCCTTTTTTTTAAAGAAAGGACATCCTCACCAAGAACATTTAGTAGCCCGTTTCTACCCTCCAAATTACCTGTTTAAGGTCTCTCCACTGCCTTTGTATTCCAAGGGCCTCATTTTACTACAGCTTTCCCAAGCAATGCGCAATATTCCTTTGGGTTCTGGATACAGTCAGTTGTACTGTATAGAAGCATGACCTCTTGTCCATTGCATCTATACTGACAATCACTCCTTGCTATTGTAAACCCACTCAGCCACACTAACTCCACATCCCTCTGTCTTGCTCACTGAACCTGTAGAACAGGCCCGTTGGCCCACAATGTTGTACCAAACTAATTCTTCCTTTTCAGTCCGGACAAAGGGTCTGGGCCCGAAACGTCACCTGTTTATTCATTTCCATAGGTGCTACCTGACCTGCTGAGGTCCTCCAGCATTTTGTGTGTGTTGCTCTGGGTTTCCAACACCTGCAGACTTTACAAATAAAGCAGCGCCTAATTGAACCGTGTCCTTTTGCCCGCACGTGGCCGATATCCTCCATTCTCCGCACGTTCATTTGCCTGTCTAACAGTGTCTTAAATACGTCAATGCTCACACAAAACGCTGGAGGAACTCAGCAGATCAGGCAGCGTCCATGGAAATGAATAACCAGTCGCTGTTTCAGACCGTGACCCTTCATTGGATCGTAAACACTTGTTCTTGTTTCATACCTGCATCCACTTCCACCAGACCCGTCGGTGTGTTCCAGGTACTCAAATCCTCAGCACATCTTTGAGCTGTTCTCTTCTGGCTTTTACATCTCAACTGTGAGCCGTTTGCCTTTGCCTCAGAATTTTGTAAACTTCTGTCAACTCGTCCCTCCCTCAGACTCCATCACCCTGGAGAAAGCAACCTCTCCGGTAACATCTGCAGTACCAGCCAGCATGTCTTCTGTACCTTTTTCAGATCCTTTAAAGGGGAGGCCAGAGCTGAATTCAGTACTCCAAATGTGACCTAACCAGAGATTTATCACAGGCAACGTCCTGTAAACATCTTCTGTACCTTCTCCAAAGTATCCACACCCTTTAAAGGGGAGGCCAGAGCTGAATTCAGTACTCCAAATGTGACGTAAGCAGAGATTTATCACAGGCAACGTCCTGTAAACATCTTCTATACCTTCTCCAAAGTCTCCACACCCTTTAAAGAGCTGGCCAGAGCTGAATTCAGTACTCCAAATGTGACCTAACCAGAGGTTTATCACAGGCAACGTCCTGTAAACATCTTCTGTACCTTCTTCAAAGTTTCCACGCCCTTTAGAGGGGAGACCAGAGCTGAATTCAGTACTCCAAATGTGACCTAACCAGAGGTTTATCAAGTGACTGTCCAGGTTTTTGTTCCGGCCTGCACCACCACCACCTCCTTTGGCAGCTCAGCTACCAACTCCTGCATGAAAAGTTTGCTCCTCCAATCTTCTTTAATACATTTTCCCTCTCTCCTTCAACCACTGATGGATAAATCCTGGTTAGAAGTGAAAACCGCACAGTGAGATTTCAGTTAACGCCACCACCATCTTCATCAGCATGTGACGTGGGCGATCGTGGTCTCTCCATGGCCACGGTTGTTCTTGGCAAATTATCCTGCAGAACTGGTTTGTGCCATTGACGCCTTCTGGGCCGTGTGTGTTTTTACAAGATGAGGTGACCCCCCCCCCCACCCCCCAGCCATTATCAGTGCTCTTCAGAGATTGTCTGCCCGGCATCAGTGGTCGCACAACCAGGACTTGTGATCTGCACCGGCTGCACACATGACTGTCCACCATCTGCTCCCACGGCATTGCGTGACCCTGATCAGGTGGGGGGTCTTAAGCAGGTGTTGCACCTTGCCCAAGGGTGAGCTGCAGGTCTGCGGAGGGAAGGAGCACCCTGCACCTCCTTTGGTAGCAACGTATCTCCGCCAACCCGTCCGGTGAACGATTTTTGTGAAATTGTGCGTTTGTGATTTGATTGGAATTTGTGTGGAAAGCAATAACAGACGGATTGCATTAAAAGGAAGTTTATGCATTCAGTGCCCCCTCTCTTCAACGGCATAAAAATGCGGCATCCGAATTATTCTCCTTTTGCATCCACTAACCCAAATGAGCTCAGCTGCAGTTTGTGACCATAGTCTGCTAGTTGAGCTCTGACCCTTATCTGGCCAGTAAACGATCAGTTGTGGTAGTGGGAGCCTGCGTGAGAGGCAGAAAGAGGAGATTTTAATCTGGGTAATATCCAGTATCGCTTTAGATTTAAGTGAATGTGCTGCTGTCTTCTTTTGAAGGTCACAGGTACTAAAAATTGCTTTTAAATCACAGCACTTTACAGAACAAGTTCAAACCAATACTGGAGAAATTGGGTCAGGACCAAGATATGGACGTAAAGTACTTTGCGCAGGAAGCCATGACTGGTAAGTTGTGGCTTTGGACCCAGCTCGGTACGAGCATAAGCATTCTCCCTTCGAGCAGTTGTGGCCTGCATTGTCCCAGAGTCTGTCACTGGGTCTCTGAAGATGAGCACAAGACAAGATGGGTGTCTGCTGGGTTCCTGCTGTGGGGGCACTGATGGTAGAAAAGGCTCTTTAAGCTAAAGATGTGTGTTTTGTAATCTGCACGTGTAACGAGTGAGGGTCGGGGAAAAACATGCAGTCCTCAGCACGTTCATTAAAGGGGATAAAACACAAATTATGGATTCAAAACTCTGAACCAGCAAGAGGGTTATTCGAGCTGCTGGAACAATGCTGTGATATTTGGAACTGTTTCCAGTTAAAGGGATTTACTAATTGTTCAGAATTATAAACCTTGTTATAGAGCCAAGCATGAAGTTCTCAGTTCTGTCTCTTACTTGCCTCCCTGTTTCTGTAAGCTGAATATTTTAAGAACCAATCCAGAGTTTTGAGTACAATCCTCAGTAAAGAGTTCTGTGTTTATATTAGGTGATTTTTAGGGTTTAGGAACGGGTGTTAAAATCTAGTGCCAGACATCCCACCCTGCAAAAACTCATTTCAGGGAGGTAGCAGTACGACATGGAGAGCAAGCTGTTGCCCCATGTAGCAAGCTCCCCGTCTGCATGCACCCAAAGGAACGGCAGATTGAGTTTGGTACCAGGAGCATCACAGGAGTTGTCATTCAGCGTAGGACTGCCTTAGCGACTCCAGCTCCGGGTTTACTCCCGAAGCCTTCCCTGTGAGTGGGTACAGCCGCAAGGCAGCAGAGGTTTGAGATCAGAATTTTCCTTCTCCTAGATGAGCTGACGAGTCCCATCTCCCCGAATAGGTCTTGAAGCAACAGGAATTAAGAGTTGGCAATTGTATGAATTCACTTGCAATATTTTAGAAATGACATACTCCATCGCTAGAATTCCCACAAGTTGTCATCATAGCTTACAGATAGATGCGTGTTCTGATTATCTTCAGAAACGTTCCCATTTTGTCTCCTTTTAATATCTAATCTGCATGTTTTCCTTCTTATCTAGTGCTTGCCTTATCGTAGAAAGGAGTGAAGAAACGGCCCTCCAGACTTGCAACGAGATCTGCCGCTGACATCTTTGAAAACCTTCTTCACTCTCTCTTTGTACCGTATAGGGAAAAGGAAAGTTACGTCACATCCGGAGTTTCTCCAGTTGCCGGACGATTTCCCTCCACGCCTCTCTGACGGAGTGGGGAACCGCGTACGAGGCAAGTTACAGCAGTGGTTTGCCATTGCCTTCTGCCGGGTGAGTTTCCAAAGAGATCACCAGCTCGTAACCCAGCATGGATGGAAAGCGTGCATGGGAGCCGGCTGGATTCAAACTCGGGGTGACGCCACTACAGCATCAGCCGGGTCAGCCTACTGTATAATATGGGGACTACTTTATGTTGTAGTAACACATCGTTGCATGCGCTATTAGGCGCACATTGATACGTATGTGTGTGTTCTGCATCATTTTCTACTAGTAAAGAACCATGAAACTTCGCTCCTGTCTCCAGCATTTTTATTAATAGCATTGTTGTGCAGCCAGGCCACACACACAACACTCTTTAAAGAATTACCCCTGGAAATGTAAACGTCTCATACGTAGTGTCACTGGATTTTAGCTGCCTTGTAGATTCTAGTTCTGCAGTCTTTCTGCTGTCTCAATTTAGCTTGAGATATCAAGCTGTCTACTCCCCCTATTTATTTTCATTGACTGTAGTGTACCCAGTGGCATTGTGTATCCGATGGGTTTAACTGTTAACAAGGATGTGAGGTTATTAGCTTTGCTGCTCTGTCGACAGTCACTTGTATCCAGTATGCCTCCTCCTCCTTTCCCAAAACACCTTCGCTTGTATTCCCAGCATCCAGTGGCAAATGCTCGAATTAAAACTGAAGATGTTGTCCAATCTGAAACTGTTCTCGGATGGGGTGGCAGAGGAGGGGCCCAGTGAGGGGCCCACGTTGGATGGGCCTTGGCTTGGGGAAGTGGTCCACATTAATGGGTCCTGACCCTGATGTAGGAGAGGGTTTCGCATTTGATGGGGCCTGGTGAAGGGGTGGGTTCCACATTGATGGGTCCGAAGGTGGGGCCTCATGTGTCTGCACTGCATTGTCCCCAGGTTGCTGAATGATATGCTATAAGTTTTGACCTACCTTAATTTCCATTTTAATCATTTTTAACATTAAAAGAAAGAGTGCCCGTTAGACAGTTATTGAAATGACTTTCAATGCCGACCTCATTATTCCAGTGACTTGAACAGCAGTGCCAGTGGATGCTGTGATTACCTGATGGTTTGGTTAGGCAGCCATTGCTTCTGTACGTATTAGTTAAAGTAGATTTTTCAATAGCTAAGCTTCTCTTCCCGACCAGAATTACACAATATTGTATCATTCCAGTGGTCTAGTCACATTTGGGATGCCATTTCAATATTGCAAATCACGTAATTTAATGTCTGTTAGTTTTTTGAATGATTTTAGAGATTGTGTTAGGCACGTTTAACCTGTTACCAGTGGACGTCTTTCTCCTAATTTGTTGTTTTGACTGCTTTCCCTAATAAAGTGGATTAAGGTAAACGCTGCTTCGTGTTGCACACCAGAGAGGTGCAGGATTTACCTCCTTGCGACTTTTGCGGAGCAGAAACACGTAAAAAGCATGTCATGTGTTCCGTTTTCAAAGTGGCAGGGTGAAGAGATACTGCATCTCCAGTATGAGATCCACAAACACTAGAGGGATATTTTGCCCACTGCCCGCATACCCTCACCCTCACCCTCACCCTCGCCCTCGCACTGGATGAGATAATGGAGAGGGAGAGAGAAGTACAGGATAAGCCCGATTTAACTAGGAAGGAGAGAACAGCCCTGAAAGAGCTGAAGGAAAATATGGATATTGTTATCAAACCAGCAGATAAAGGGAGCAGCATAGTTATCATGGACAAACAGCAATATCTATTTGAGGCACACAGACAATTAAACAACACCGAACACTGCACTAAACTAAAGGAACCCAAATACTGGCAAACACACAGAAATTAGGACCATTCTGCGAGAACTAGAAAGGACTAGATACCTCAGGAAGAAGCAGGTGGAGTACCTGACAGGGATACAGCCACGAGCAAGAAAGTTCTATATCCTCCCCAAAATACACAGGAACCCAGACTCATGGACTGTTCCTGGAGAAATACCACCCGGCAGGCCCATCGTGTCGGACTGCAGCAGTGAGTCATACAGGATAGCAGAATACATTGATGCCTTCCATATAACCATATAACAATCACAGCACGGAAACAGGCCATCTGGGTCCTTCTAGTCCATGCCGAACTCTTCCCCAATCCTATTCCCACCGACCTGCACTCAGCCCATAACCCTCCATTCCTTTCCTGTCCATATAGCTGTCCAATAACGACAACATTGAACCTGACTCAAACACTTCTGCTGGAAGCTCGTTCCACACAGCTACCACTTTCTGAGTAAAGAAGTTCATAGAACATAGAATAGTACAGCACAGTACAGGCCCTTCGGCCCACAATGTTATGCTGACCCTCAAACCCTGCCTCCCATATAAGCCCCCACCTTAGATTCCTCCATATACCTGTCTAGTAGTCTCTTAAACTTCACTAGTGTATCTGCCTCCACCACTGACTCAGGCAGTGCATTCCACGCACCAACCACTCTCTGAGTAAAGAACCTTCCTCTAATATCCCCCTTGAACTTCCCACCCCTTACCTTAAAGCCATGTCCTCTTGTATTGAGCAGTGGCGCCCTGGGAAAGAGGCACTGGCTATCCACTCTATCTATTCCTCTTATTATTTTAAAAAGAGCAGAGAGGATATGGATTGAAAGACTACAGACGTATTCCCCAAACAGCCTAAACGAGGCCTAAAAAGCTAAGCCCACAATATAAAATATACCCACTGGAGGGCCAACACTGCACCCAATAATTAAAAACATTGACTTCCAGTGAGGCACAAGGCAAGATGGCGGCACGGCACTGAGCGCTGACATACAACCCTCCTTTTTCAAGTTCTTCAGGGCTCATAGACGGTCTTAATACAAGGCTGAGTTGGAGAAAGATCTAACTAAAGACATGGCTTCAAAAAAAGATACAAATTCAACCAGGAAACAAGATACCAGCAGGCGACAACAAGCTAGCGATTCATCCGAAGAAATAGTTATGCTAATTAAACAAACAATGGTAAGGGAGATGGAGTCGCTGCAAGAAATGGTAGCCCACGTGCTAAGGGAGTTGCTGGAAAAGGCTCACGACCCCATACAGAAGCGTATGGCAGAGAATGGCAACATTCTCCGGTCGTTAAAGGAGCAAGCGGACATTCACGCTAAAACATTTAACGGTCTTCAATAAAATAGAGGAAGTTTTGCGGAGGTGTCTAAGATATGGAAGAAGTTAAACGACTTGGAGGACAGATCCAGGAGAAACAACGTGCGGCCGGTCGACTTACCGACAGGCGCTGAGGGCAACAATCCAAGAGGTTACCTCCAGAAGATGCTGCCTGATTGGATTCCAGCGCTCAAGAATTCCCACAGCACTCCACTGGAGATCGATAGAGCACATAGGATCTTTTCCAACAACTCCTCAAGACCGCGGACCATGGTTTTTAGGCTTCTAGGGTACACCGACCGGCAGGCTATCCTGGAGGGTGCGAGGAAAGCCAAACCTACTCTCCCTGATGGCACCCAGCTACAGTTCTTCGCCGACTACAGCCCCGGCACGATGCAGGAACGGCAGGGATACAAGGAGATCCGCGCTAAGCTTCGACAGAAGGGGATCGACTCGTTCCTCATATACCCAGCGATCTTGAAAGTGACTATCAAGGGCATGAAGATGTCGTTTAACTCGGCAGAGGAAGCAAAAGGAGTTCTGAAATCATCGGTGCTGGGAGATATGGAAGAAGACCCTGGGCAAAGTCCACACGCCCCTCGGGAAGAGATGGAACGGCATTAAACACAGCCCTGATCACAGTTATACCTAAGCCCGGTAAGGACCCCTTGGAGTGTGCCAATTACCGTCCAATCTCCTTGATAAATGCCGACCTCAAGATATTTTCCAAAGTCTTAGCCAGTAGACTTGAGACAGTAGTTGGGAAAATAATCAACCCAAATCAAATGGGCTTTATCAGGGGGTGTCTCGCATCTGATAATATTCGCTGGCTCTTACACGTACTGAGTGCAACACATAAAATCCCAGCTGCCTGTGGCCTGCTATTTCTAGATGCTGAAAAAGTGTTCAATCGCCTTGAATGGCCATACCTTTTGAGAGTTCTAAAAGAATTTAAGTTCGGCGATAAATTTATCAATATGATTCAAACACTGTATGCTAATCCTTCAGCCCAGGTATGTGTGGGAGGAGGTTTCTCAGAATTATTTGACATAGGACGGGGCACACGACAAGGGGACCCTTTGTCTCCTTTAATTTTTAATATATCTATTGAACTGCTTGCACAAACTCTCCTCAGATCTCCCCTATTACAATAGGTACAACATTGCATTCAATATCAGTTTACGCGGATGACACGCTAGTTTATATGGCGAATGTTCAACAAACTCTCCCCTATGTTTTAAAAACACTGGAGCAATTTGGATTTCTTTCAGGATACAAAGTTAATTTGTTAAAATCAGACCTGATGCTAATTAATACGGATAAAAGTAAGGTGTCTCTTCCTCCCCAGGTTAAAGTTACAAATGAGGTCCTCTACTTGGGTATTAAAGTTAATATTTCCATATCAGCTGTGGCTGAAACAAATTACTCTTTAATTCTAAAAAAAAGAGGAAGATATTAATAGATGGAGACACCTGCCAGCATCAGTCCCGGCCCGTATTTCGGTCATTAAAATGAACATCTTACCCTGCATTAATTTTATCAGCTCAATGATCCCACTTGCACCTCCGGCAGGATATTGGCAAAAACTGGACTCCTTACTACGATGCTATGTTTGGAATGGTAAACGACCCAATATAAAATGGTCAGTTCTACAATTCAAAAAGTCGAATGGGGGATTGGCATGTCCAAATTTTAAATTGTATCACTGAGCATTTGTATTAAAAAGTCTTAGCTATTGGATGGAGGAGGATAAAGTTTCGTCCTGGAAAAATATAGAACTGGAGCTAATAGCACCAATAAGGTTGAAGGACTTTCTCCTTATAGGTATGTCTACCAAAAAATGTGATTTGTATTACGATCCAATTTTAACCCATATGCTACAAGTGTTTAGGGCAGCAGAAAAATTCCTAAAATTTAAAAGTGTATGGTGTAAATCATCTCCATTATGGAACAATAATCGTTTTCTATCTGGGGGGAAACCATTCACTAACAGAACTTGGGTGGATAAAGGTATTACTACTCTTCAAGATATTAATGGGGCAAGTACTATCCTTGGCTTTCAAGAACTGGTATCTCGATATAATATTGATAAACATTCTCTTTTTTGCTACTTTCAAGTAAGATCAGCTTGTAAAGCCTACGGCGTTCCCTGGGGGTCAGATTTAAAGGACCATCCCATTTTAAATTGGATACAGAGTCCTCCAGGACAGATAGTGTTGTATATCTATGATAAATTAAACTCCCAGAAATATATGCCCACATCGGGAATGAAAGCTTGGGATAGGGACATATCTGAATTGGGACAAGACTTGGACTGGGTTGCGATTTGGGATAATGCTGCCAGTGCTTCGAAAAACCCAAATCATTGGTATATACACTTGAAATTTTTGTCATAGAGCATATTTAACACCGAGAATTAGACATCAAATGGGATTGGTTCCTGACTCTTATTGCTCATTTTGCCCCATGGAGCCATTGGCACTTTTATACATGTTGTATGGGAATGTCCAGGGGATTTTGGTTTGTGGGGGAAGGTTATCAGTACTCTTACAGAACTAACGGGGGTACAATTACCAATGGACCCCGCTGTACATCTTCTAAATGATGTCTCCCACCTTTCCCTTACGGAAAAAACACGCAAAATCTGGCTGGCAGGCCTGACTGCAGCTAAGAAGATTGTAGTCCAGCGTTGGAAACCTCCCCACGATATTTCAAATACTCACGGGCTTCGGAGCTTTTTGGACATTTCTTACCTGGAACTTTCATCAGCAAGAGTAAATGATGCACGACCAAACACAATCTTAATGTGGACAAATTTGATATCTAACTTAAAAGATCTTTTGTTAAAATAGGAATGCTTTGTCTGTGTATGTACTACTATTCAGTTGATTGGTGGAGGGGAGAGAGGGGTGGAGGGGGGATGGTGATGAAGGTTGGGGGGTGGCGGGGTTTAACAGTCAAAATGTAATTGGCAACTGGTTGTATTGAATGTAATTTGTTGGTGTTGCAATAAAAAATTA
Source organism: Mobula birostris (assembly GCF_030028105.1). Lineage (NCBI taxonomy): Eukaryota > Metazoa > Chordata > Chondrichthyes > Myliobatiformes > Myliobatidae > Mobula > Mobula birostris. Next base: position 40,426,739 of record NC_092379.1, read on the forward strand.
ATAATAAAAAAAACATTGAGAAAATGAGGGGAGGGAGGAAGAGGAGGAGCCCCTTCAGTCACCCACCCTGAAACAAAATTAAGACAGGTGACCATTAAATAGGAAAGGTACGTCTTTCTTGGGAAATAGAGACAAAAAACTAGGCCCCAGAACAGAAACTAATTCCCCAAATAGAGAGGGATAACGTGAGAGATTATAACTCTACGGGGATAACCATGAGGAAGAATAGACTTGTAACGACCAGTTTGATCCAGACACAGCACTTGCCCCAACCTCCCAGCTTGCCCCCATGGGGTAGAATGCATCCCCAGCACATGGCCCTGCCCTGAAACCTAACATCTTCATCCCCATAAACACAGGTCCTCTTCTCGCCAGGGGGCCAAACTCACCCTTCACCACCAGTTATACCTCCCACCGCCCAGCGGACTTCCCCTCAACCCTACCCCCCAACCTGATCGTAACATCCAAAAGGGCCTCACACCCCAACTAAACCAGACGGCGCCCAAGTGGACCCTGCCCACAGCCCCACAAAGGGGCCTACTTAACGATGGACCCCATGTTCCTCTTCATCCCACACCCCCATGGGTAGGCCTGCGTACACATTCCTCGGCCGTATCCCTAAACATAATGACTTCACCCATCCTACGCACCCCCATAAACCTGAGCCCCCTCTCCACTGGGGGGGGGGCAAGTTCACCCGACTACACCATCGGTTTGGGTGCTCTAACCCTAATCCTCCCACCACCGCAAAGTCCCGTGACCTCACTACCCAGCCATACACCTCAGCCTAACACCTCCAACCCTTCAGCACACCCCCATAAACCCTAGCCCTCTCCTCACCCGGGAGCCAGGTTCCCCCCACATCACCAGAACCATGCCACCCCACAAACATCCCCAACCCTAGCATTCACCATAACCATAACTTCCAATGGACCTTGCACCCCAACTAAACTGGACAGCACCCCAAATAACCCAAACCACACCACACCACATAAAAGGGTTTATATAACTGTCCTTTACCCTACCCCTAAACCTAACAACTCCAACCCTGCTACACACCCCCATAAACCTAAGCCCTTACCCCATCAGGGGGCCAAATTCACCCAATATCACCGGCAGTTAGGATCCTATTTCAGCCCTCACCCCTACTGCAGGGGACCCCCCCCCCCGCAATGCCATTTGCCATCCCACCCCACCTCCCTTCGCCATGAATCCTCAACCCCCATTACCTAACTCTACCCCCGGGCATGTCCCTCCCCACACACCCCTCAATTAGCTACCGCACAACCCCCAGATCACAGCACCCAGTCCCTATAAAAAAACCCCAAATCCAAAACACTATCCATAGGCAATAACTCCATTGTAACTTAAACGCCAGAATGGAGGTTAAAGAGGAGGAAGATCCCAGTCGGGGACCGAGATGATGACAACGTGGGCTAAAAACAAAGTGGCAGGGTAAAGTGATACTGCATCTCCAGTACGAGATCCACAAACACTAGAGGGATATTTTGCCCACTGCCCGCATACTCGCATCCTAACCAGCAGTGACACGTCCCTCATCATCCTGGTCCTCATAAGCCAAAGTAAATCCAAGGAGCTGGGAAAACTGGCACAGACGACTGAGGTTAAACCCCAACCCCAACATACATCAGCCACAAGCTCCGACCACATTATACCCACAGAACAGTAAACTCACAGTTTGAACACTAAAGTCACAATAAAACAATGTAACCCTAAAAGGAGAAATAGGATGAAATCGAATCTCAACTCTAACTAGGTATTAAAGGAATAGAAATGAAAAATTTGGAGCTAAAAGAATGGGGAGGGTCGAACAATAAAAAGGAGCAGCGCGATTAGTGGATAATTTGCCTTTAAGAATCTTAACAAACAAGGCAGACCGGGATCTGGGCAACAGCCAGAGGCTGCAGCAGAAATGGAGAAACAGGTTTGGTAAAACAATACAGAGGTGGGAGGGGGCCGGGGGTGGAGTGGAACATTTTAAAGGAGAGACCACCTCAGTCTTTACAGAATTCCCCATGAGGAAGCCACAGAGAAGAGGCGAAATTGGTGACTCTCCCAGTCGGGAAATACGCTTTATTGAAGGCAATATGCTTTGTTAAAGGCAATTCACAGGAGTCGAAATCACTGAACCCAAGATGAAAAGCAAGCGATAAGGACATTAATTAACTGGACTTCATCTGTGGTTTTCTGATTATTGTCTTACTTTAATGACGTGGAGGAGAAATTGGAGAGTATTAAAGGCAACACGCTTTATTAAAGGCAATTCGCTGGAGTCGAAATCACTGAACCCGAGACGCAGAACAAGCGGTAAGAACATTAATTAAGCGGACTTCATGGGAAGTTTGGTGATTATTGTCTTACTTTAACGATGTGGAGGAGAAATTGGAGAGAGAGGACCGGGGGCTTGTCAGCACATGGCGCGTCAGACCACCGTGGTAACTGCAGAGACCTCAGGTTTCCCAGGGATTCCTTTTCCACCACGGTTAGATTAATATATAAAATAATCCAGACTCTGCACCACCTAAGAGTTTTGGAACAAATGAACAGGCCACCAAAGGGGATTACTACCCAGGCATATAGACTGACCAAATTCATAAAGCCGGCAAACCCCTCCCAAGAAACGCTTCATAAAATTGCTGCCAATGCGGACGCTTGGGCTAAAGAAACACGACAAATTTTAATTGGACACTACCAAAGTAGCCTGCAAGAATTGGAACTTGAATCGGATCTGATTGATCGCTTACCAGAAGCAATCACCAAAACCGTAATCTGGAACATACGAAATTTAAAGGAAATTTTCAAATCAAATTGGAGGCTGTCCAAAAGCATATTTTTGATCTGGTCTCAAGACCTGTGCCAGAACGGCAGACCGGGCCCACGAGGGGCCGCACAATTCGAACGTGGCCACAATGACCCCACGGACAATGGAAACCGCATTTCAAGGGGGAGAGGGGAACCTTCAGGGACGGCTTCTGGGTCAGCCGTGACCGGACTCGTATCACACCCGAGCCCCGGAAAAAGACCGCCCACGCTGCACCCCGTCCGTCGGCGCCGAGTAAAACGAAGTTGTGGCCGGTAATTGCGCTGCGGGACTGTCTCAGGCCAACAGGTCCTGAGAACGATGCATGTAGTGGGAGTTCCGGCACCGTCCACGGGAGGGCGCTGGAGCCGGTCAGCCCTCCCGGCGCCGACGCCTGTAGTGGGAGTTCCGGCACCGTCCACGGGAGGGCGCTAGAGCCGGTCAGCCCTCTCGGCGCCGACGCCTGCAGTGGGAGTTCCGGCACCGTCTCCGGGAGGGCGCTGGAGCCGGTCAGCCCTCTCGGCGCCGACGCCTGCAGTGGGAGTTCCGGCACCGTCCACGGGAGGGCGCTGGAGCTGGTCAGCCCTCTCGGCGCCGACGCCTGCAGTGGGAGTTCCGGTATCGTCCACGGGAGGGCGCTGGAGCTGGTCAGCCCTCTCGGCGCCGACGCCTGCAGTAGGAGTTCCGGTATCGTCCACGGGAGGGCGCTGGAGCTGGTCAGCCCTCTCGGCGCCGACGCCTGCAGTAGGAGTTCCGGTATCGTCCACGGGAGGGCGCTGGAGCTGGTCAGCCCTCTCGGCGCCGACGCCTGCAGTGGGAGTTCCGGTATCGTCCACGGGAGGGCGCTGGAGCTGGTCAGCCCTCTCGGCGCCGACGCCTGCAGTAGGAGTTCCGGTATCGTCCACGGGAGGGCGCTGGAGCTGGTCAGCCCTCTCGGCGCCGACGCCTGCAGTGGGAGTTCCGGTATCGTCCACGGGAGGGCGCTGGAGCTGGTCAGCCCTCTCGGCGCCGACGCCTGCAGTGGGAGTTCCGGTATCGTCCACGGGAGGGCGCTGGAGCTGGTCAGCCCTCTCGGCGCCGACGCCTGCAGTGGGAGTTCCGGTATCGTCCACGGGAGGGCGCTGGAGCTGGTCAGCCCTCTCGGCGCCGACGCCTGCAGTAGGAGTTCCGGTATCGTCCACGGGAGGGCGCTGGAGCTAGTTAACTAACTCGACGCCGATGCGGCCCCACTGCCCCAGTCACAGGAACAGAGAAGACGCCAGGTGAGCCCCTCCCCAGCCATGAGCCCCTCGGAGAAGACGCAATCCAACCTAGGAGCAGGGGAGCCCCAGCCCGCCACACCCACGGCCTCCCCGACCCAAGACTCCAGGGAATCAGCACCCCACCCCACACCAGTGCGGATGGGCAGACAGACAAGGGGAGCCAGTACACGAGGACCGAGCAAGTCTTCCACCCCAGGGAACCACACAGCCCGAGAGTCGGAGGACGTGGGACAAACAAGACGACAGGTAACCCCTATTTGCAACAACCAGGAGGGCCAAGTAAGGAGGCATCCTCACTCTAAACAGAAAAATGTAACTTGGGAACTAAGGCCCCTTAAACCTATACTAATTATAGGGGACTCTAACATTTCCAGGATCAAAAGATGCCCTAATAAGGATGTTCAATTGGACAGCTTTCCGGGAGCCAAATTCACCCATGCCACTGCTATCCTGACAAAGTTAAAGCCACAACTGGAAACTACGAAGGTTATCCTTTCCTTTGGAATAAACAACAGATCACATCAACCAGCAACAGCGACTAAACAGCTTCAGCAACTATTAAGAATGGCCCATATTAAATTTCCCAATGCCAGTATCTGGGTGCCAGAACTGAACTTTAGCCACTGTTTGACAGAGGCAGAACAAGCAACCCTGGGCCAACTAAATGAGGTTATTAGAACTAAGAATTATATCCCTGCAGTCCTGGCGAGGCAGTTTAAGGTAGACAGAGACCACATCGATTGGACAGAGAACACAGCCCTGACCATAGTCAAGAGGTGGATGCAGTCTTTAAACTAGAGTGGAGACAAAGCCGAGAGAGGCAGGGTCCACGACTGGGAGAGACCATCGTGAACCTCTCCCGTACGTTCATCCCTACAGAAACCCAGCAAAAAGTTCTGAACAGGGGCCTCACTTTTGTACCAACTGCAAAACTCCATAAGGAGCAGATTGAGGAGGACATGGATAAGTTCGATAGGAGATTGGTACTCGTCCACTTTGTTGCGGAGGCAGAAGGTAGAAAGACCCATTTCACCCCTCGCTCAGACTGGATCCCCAAGAGGAGGTACAGGTCAGAAGCGGTCCTACAATTCGAGAGCACACTGGATGAGATAATGGAGAGGGAGGGAGAAGTACAGGATAAGGCCAATTTAACTAGGAAGGAGAGAACAGCCCTGAAAGAGCTGAAGGAAAATATGGATATTGTTATCAAACCAGCAGATAAAGGGAGCAGCATAGTTATCATGGACAAACAGCAATATCTATTTGAGGCACACAGAGAATTAAACAACACCGAACACTGCACTAAACTAAAGGAACCCATATACTGGGAAACACACACAGAAATTAGGAACATTCTGCGAGAACTAGAAAGGACTAGATACCTGGGGAAGAAGCAGGTGGAGTACCTGACAGGGATACAGCCACGAGCAAGAAAGTTCCATATCCTCCCCAAAATACACAGGAACCCAGACTCATGGACTGTTCCGGGAGAAATGCCACCCGGCAGGCCCATCGTGTCGGACTGCAGCAGTGAGTCATACAGGATAGCAGAATACATTGATGCCTTCCTTAACCCACTATCGCAGAAACACTCCAGCTACATCAAGGACACGTACCACTTTGTCCGGATAGTCAATTCCATGTCAGTGTCCCCTGAGGCCGTACTCTTCACCATGGACATTGAAAGCCTGTACACCAATATAGAAACGGACAGGGGTATACCGGCAGTGAGCGATATCCTTCGGGAGAACCCTCAGCTAGAGAGACCAGACGAGGCCTTGATAGAACTCCTTCACCTCAGCCTAACTAAAAATGACTTTGAATTCAATAATGAATTCTACTTACAAGTCAAGGGCACAGCGATGGGAAAGAAGTTTGCTCCAGCTTATGCCAAAATATACATGGCAAAATGGGAGGAAACAGTTTATCCAAAGTGCCCCAAGATACCCATGTGTCTTTATAGATACCTGGATGACATCTGGGGAGTGTGGACACACTCGGAGGTAAAATTAGAGGAATTCATTCAAATCCTAAACACTCATCATCCATCGATTAAGGTTAAGGCCACAATAAATAGGGAGAAAGTTGACTTCCTGGACACTACGGTATTTAAACTAGCACCAGAAAATGGCAGCCAGAAACCAGCCACCAAAGTATTCTTTAAAACCACAGACACACACACCCTCCTACACACAGGGAGCCACCATCCCAAACACACCTTCAGAGGCATTGTCAAGGGACAGCTGACCCGGTTTCACCGCATCTGCACCAGGGCAGAGGACTTCCACCAAGCCACTACTATCCTCTTCTCTGCACTTAGACACAGGGGCTGCAGCAGACAGAGACTCAGACACATCAAATCTGACTTTTTAAAAAGTATCACAAATCCCCCAACACAGGACAACACAACACGGAAACTACCCTTGATAACGAGATACAGTGGGATTGCAGTGAATATTCACAAGACAGTTAAAACACACTTTGAAGAACTAAAAGTGGAAGGTAGGGACACTGGGACAATACACCATAGTCTCAGCCTTCAAAAGGGGTAGAAACTTAAAAGACATACTAGAACCCGAACCCGAACCCCGATGTGAGGTTATTAGCTTTGCTGCTCTCTTGACAGTCACTTGTATCCATCATCATCATCATCTCCTCCTCCTCCTCCTCCTCCTCCTCCTCCTCCCCTTCCTCCCCTTCCTCCTCCTCCTCCCCTTCCTCCCCTTCCTCCCCTTCCTCCCCTTCCTCCCCTTCCTCCCCTTCCTCCCCTTCCTCCCCTTCCTCCCCTTCCTCCCCTTCCTCCCCTTCCTCCCCTTCCTCCCCTTCCTCCCCTTCCTCCCCTTCCTGGTATTCCCAGCATCCAGTGGCAAATGCTCAAATTAAAACTGAAGATGTTGTCCAATCTGAAACTGTTCTCGGATGGGGTGGCAGAGGAGGGGCCCAGTGAGGGGTCCACGTTGGATGGGTTTGGCTTGGAGAAGTGGTCCACATTGATGGGTCCTGACCCTGATGTAGGAGAGGGTTTTGCATTTGATGGGGCCTGGTGAAGGGGTGGAGTCCACATTGGTGGGTCCTAAGGTGGGGCCCACATTTAATGGGGCCTCATGTGGGGAAGGATGTCTGCACTGTATTGTCCCCAGGTTGCTGAATGATGTGCTATAAGTTTTGACCTACCTTCATTTCCCTTTAAATCGTTTTTAACATTAAAAGAAAGAGTGCCCGTTAGACAGCTATTGAAATGACTTTCAATGCCGACCTCATTATTCCAGTGACTTGAACAGCAGTGCCAGTGGATGCTGTGATTACCTGATGGTTTGGTTAGGCAGCCATTGCTTCTGTATGTATTAGTTAAAGTAGATTTTTCAATAGCTGAGCTTCTCCTCCCGACCAGAACTACACAATATTGTATCATTCCAGTGGTCTAGTCACATTTGGGATGCCATTTCAATATTGCAAATCATGTAATTTAATGTCTGTTAGCTTTCTGAATGATTTTAGAGATTGTGTTAGGCACGTTTAACCTGTTACCAGTGGACATCTTTCTCCTAATTTGTACATTACATCGTTGTTTTGACTGGTTTCCCTAATAAAGTGGATTAAGGTAAATGCAAACAACAGGAATTCTGCAGGTGCTGCGTTCACCAGCAACTTTTATGTGTGTGGATTAAGGTAAACGCTGCCTTGTGTTGCACACCAGAGAGGTGCAGGATTTACCTCCTTGAGACTTTTGCAGAGCAGAAACACGTAAAAAGCATGTCATGTGTTTCATTTCCTTGTCATTTTTTCCTTCTGTTAAATTTCTTTTTGAAGTAGCTTTCTGTGCTGTTCACCTGGTTTTAGAGAGCAAAGTCTTGCACACAAATCAGAGTTAGTCACTGAAGATTTAATCAACGTGGAGAGACAAGTACAGCAGGGGAACAGGCCCTTCACCTCTTCTCTCTGGCATCTTCTCTCTTCATCTCTTCCTAACAAAAGCCTCAAGCCCAACCTTAGTGCCCCTCACCAGAGAAACCTGCCCTTAATCATAAGACCATAAGGTGGAGGAGCAGAAGTAGGCCCATCAGCCCATCGAGTCTGCTCTGCCATCCAATTCTTCCGGTCATTCCCATTCCCCTTGCCTCTTCCCCATACCCTAGCTAATCAAGGACCCATCGATCTCTGCCTTAAATACACCCAATGATTTGGCCTCCACAGCCGCTCATGGCAACAAATTCCACAAATTTACCACCGTCTGACTAAAGAAATTTCTCTGCATCTCTGTTCTAAATGGATGTCCTTCAATCTTGAATTCGTGCCCTCTTGTCCTAGACTCCCTGACCGTGGGAAATAACTTTATCATATCTAATCTGTTCAGGCCTCTTAACATTTGGAATGTTTCTATGAGATCCCCCTCCCCTCATTCTCCTGAACTGCAGGGAATACAGCCCAAGAGCTGCCAGACGTTCCTCTTATGGTAACCCTTTCATTCCTGGAATCATTCTCATGAATCTTCTCTCAACCCTCTCCAATGTCAGTATATTCTTTCTAAAATAAGGAGCCCAAAGCTGCACACAATACTCCAAGTGTGGTCACACGAGTGCCTTATACAGCCTCAACATCACATCCCTGCTCTTATATTCTATACCTCCAGAAATGAATACCAACATTGCATTCGTTGCCTTAACCACCAACTCAACCTGGAGGTTAACCTTTAGGGTATCCTGCTCAAGGACTCCCAAGTCCCTTTGCATCTCTGCATCTTGAATTATCTCCCTATCTAAGTAATAGTCTGCCTGTTTATTTCTTCCACCCAAGTGCACGACCATACACTTTCCAACATTGTATTTCACTTGCCATTTCTTTGCCCATTCTCCTGAACTATCTAAGTCTCTCTGCAGGCTCTCTATTTCCTTCACCTATCTTGGTATCATCGGCAAAATTAACCACAAATCCATTAATCCCATGGTCCAAATTATTGACATACATCATAGAAAGCAGCAGTCCCAACACCGACCCCTGTGGAACTCCACTGGTAAGCGGCAGCCAGAATTGGATCCCTTTATTCCCACTCTGTTTTATGCCGATCAGCCAATGATCCACCCATGCTAGTAACGTCCCTGTAATTCCATGGGTGCTTATTTTGCTAAGCAGCCTCTTGTGGGCACTTTGTCAAAGGCCTTTTGAAATCCAAATACACCACGTCTACCGCATCTCCTTTGTCTACCCTGCTTGTAATCTCCTCAAAATCTTGCGGTAGATTTGTCAGGCAGGATTTTCCTTTCAGGAAGCCATGCTGGCACTGGCCTATCTTCTCATGTGCCTCCAGATACTCCGTAATCTCATCCCTAACAATCGATTCCAACAACTTCCGAACTACTGATGTCAGGCTAGCAGGTCTGTAGTTTCCTTTCTGCTGCTCCGACCCTTCTTAAATAGCAGAGTAACATTTGCAATTTTCCAGTCATCCGGTACAATGCCAGAATCTATCGATTCTTGAAAGATCATTGCTAATGCCTCTGCAATCTCTCCAGCTACCAAGGGTGCATTCCATCAGGTCCAGGAGATTTATCCACCCTCAGACCATTAAGCTTCCTGAACACCTTCTCAGTCGTAATTTTCACTGCACATACTTCACTTCCCTGACACACTTGAGTGTCCGGTATACTGCAGATGTCTTCCACTGTGAAGACTGATGCAAAATACTCTGCCATCTCTGCGTCTCTCATTACAATATCTCCAGCATCATTTTCTATTGGTCCTATAGCTACCCTTAACTCTCTTTTGCCCTTTATATACTTAAAAATGCTTTTAGTGTCGTCTTTGATGTTAGTCACCAGATTCCTTTCATAATTCATCGTTCCTTCTTCCATAAAACTGCAACTTTGAAGCACCCAGGCAACAGTCGTTGTATGCACAGACTTTCCCATCTCAGCCTCTGAAGCTTGTAACTTCTCCAGGGTTGTCACAGGTCTCTTCATGTACTCCCTCACTACTCCCCTTCTTGCACGGTCACTCAGTTTTCGAGAACGGCCTACTCCCTTCAGATTTACAGCTGTGCCATATCCTTTCCATTTCTTGATGATTGACTTAACTGTACTCCAAGGGATATTCTGCGACTGAGAAATATTCTTGTATCCATCTGCTGACCTGTGCTTTTCAATAACCTTTTCGCGGAGTTGCCTGGAGTGTTCTTTTGTCTTCGTGGTGTAGTTTTTGCCAGGATACTGACTCACCAGCAGTTGGACCTCTACTTCTTCTTTTGTGTTTTATGGCAGTTGGCAACCAGTTTTTCAGTGCATTACCGCCATCTGCTAGACTCGTGGTGTTCCAACCAAATATGTCCTGGAGTTCTCTACTTTAGACAATCTAGTTCAGCCTGCAGTTCTCTATTAGCATCACTCTGTAGTTGCAATTCCTGGTGACTGCTTAATGCACTCATTAGATAATGCCACAAACTGCTATCCCTCCCTAATTTTCTCACATGCTTTCATGTAGTTGCATTACCTCAATTACATTGATTTCATCTGCATCACTTGTAAGACTAAAATCGTCTTGTTAAAGAATAGTAACTATTGCACGTGATACTTTTAAAATTGCTGTTTTTCCAAGTCTGCTGCTTTTTCAGGTTTTCCTTTTCTTGGATCGTAGCCTGCAGTTGTTTACTGAGACCTCGGAGTTCTTCTTCATTTGCTTCCATGTTTTCATTTTATAATCCAAATGTAGATAATTCGCTTTGCAACACACTCCTTTTCTTTTTGTATCCTTGTAATAATTTCCTCCATTTCCCAATCTCCTTTCCAATTCACAGTTGTTCTTGTCGACTACTTCTATTTGTTGTTGCAGTTCTGCACCCTGGGCTTCAACCATAAAATCTGAGTATTTTCCTTAAGTTCTAAAACATATTTCTTAAATTCTTTTTTTTCATATTATTTTTAATTTTTTTTATTGTACAAAAAAAAAGCACATCTACAGAAACCACGACCTTAACAAAATCTAATTAAATATCGAGCAGCAAAAGGGAGAAAAATATGAAGGCTAAAGTAAACATACACAGCAGAGGTGCACCGCACCAAAAAACCTCAGTCCTCACCCCGTGAGAAAGTCCAATACAGGGCCCCATATCCTTTCAAAGATGTCCCCTCTGTCCTCATTACATAGTCTCAGTCTCTCCAAATGTACAGTATTTACCAGTTCTCTCAGCCACAGATCGTACGTAGGCACAGAGTCCATTTTCGGCATTTGCAGGATTAACTTCTTAGCAATCACCCTGTCAAACAATACAGCCTTTTTTTCATACCTATTGGCTGAAGATAGGGAGCTTGTTGCTCCAAGGATGGCTATGAGCGGATCTGGTTCCCGTTGCTTCCCATAAGCCGCAGAGAAAGAGTGAAAAATACTTTTCCAGTATGCATAAAGCTTACAACATGACCAGAATGAACGTGACAAGTTACTGCTCACAGATTTACATCTATTACAAACTGGTGAAACTTCAGGGTAGAAACTGTGCAACTTTACTTTGGAACAATGAAGTTTATGTATTGTTTTAAACTGTGTAAGTCTGTGTCTGACGTTGACCGAACAATCATGTATACTCTTTAAACACTCATCCCAGACCTCCTCTGTCAGTTCTATACCCAGTTCATCCACCCATGCCTGTTTAAGACCTGCAGTATTCACCCGAGCTGCATTATGTAGAATCCGACAAAGATAGGATACCGCACTACAAGTAACAGGATCAAATTTACTTATTGCCTCCAGGGACTCATGTTTGTCTAAAACTTCGAAGTTAGGTATATATTTCCTAACATAATCTGAATTTGTAAATATCTAAAAAAAACTAGATGCAGGGATATTATAAACTGCTTGTAACTGTGCAAATGAGGCAAAGCTTCCATTACTATATAGGTCACCTACACTACAGATGCCTCTCTGTTTCCAGGTAGAAAAAAACAGTATCATTCAGGCCAGGCAAAAAGGAATGATTGTCACAAATCAGAGCGTTAATATAAATTTTTGCGGCCTTAACGTGGAGTTGAATCTGCTTCCAAATTCTTGTAGTGCTGCCAACCACGAAGCTGTTGCTAAAATGTGACTTATTAACTGCAGTGGGGCAAATAAGGAGACCTTGTAAGGAAGTCTTTTTACAAAGCACTCGCTCTCTGAGTAACCATGCTGGGCACGAGTCTGAGGTAGAGGGTGGGCCTTTTTTCCACCATGCAAGCATGGATAGGTGGGCAGCCCAGTAATACATTTTAACGTCCAGTAGGGCAAAACCACCTGCTTCCCTGGGCTTTGACAAGTGTTTTTTAGTAATTCTAATGGCTTTATAATTCCAAATGAAGGGTATAATAATTGAATCCAATTGCTTAAAATATGACAGAGGAATAAATCATGGAATTGACTGGAAACGATGAAGAAATCGTGGCAGTACAATTATCTTGATTGCATTAACCCCCCCCACCAAAGAAATCAGAAGGGTTTTCCAAAAGTCAATATTGCATTTAACCTGCTCACCTTTGTTTCGCCAATTCACTTGCAAAAGGTCATCTGGGTTTTTTGTATTAGTCACACCAAGATAGGAAAAATTATCATGAGTTATTTTAAAGGGAATGGACTGTAAATATGCTGTATTAAACCACTGCAGTGACTGGCATTAGTTCACGCTTATCCCAATTAATAGAGAAACCTGAGAAACTACCAAAATGATTAATTAGAGTCAGAAGGGCGGGTATTGATGTTTGTGGGCTGGAGATAAACTCATAGTCATAGTCATACTTCATTGATCCCGGGGGAAATTGGTTTTCATTACAGTTGCACCATAAATAATAAATAGTAAAAAAACCATAAATAGTTAAATAGTAATATGTAAATTATGCCAGTAAATTATGAAATAAGTCCAGGACCAGCCTTTTGGCTCAGGGTGTCTGAACCTCCAAGGGAGAAGTTGTGAAGTTTGATGGCCACAGGCAGGAATGACTTCCTATGACGCTCTGTGTTGGATCTCAGTGGAATGAGTCTCTGGCTGAATGTACTCCTCTGAAAACCCAGTACATTATGTAGTGGATGGGAGACATTGTCCAAGATGGCATGCAACTTAGACAGCATCCTCCTTTCAGACACCACTGTGAGAGAGTCCAGTTCCGTCCCCACAACATCACTGACCTTACGGATGAATTTGTTGATTCTGTTGGTGTCTGCTACCCTCAGCCTGCTGCCCCAGCACACAACAGCAAATATGATAGCACTGGCCACCACAGACTCGTAGAACATCCTCAGCATCATCCGGCAGATGTTCAAGGACCTCAGTCTCCTCAGGATATAGAGATGGCTCTGACCCTTCTTGTAGACAGCTTCAGTGTTCTTTGACCAGTCCAGTTTATTGTCAATTCGTATCCCCAGGTATTTGTAATCCTCCACCATGTCCACATTGACCCCCTGGATGGATACAGGGGTCACCATTACCTTAACTCTCCTCAGGTCTACCACCAGCTCCTTAGTCCTTTTCACATTAAGCTGCAGATAATTCTGCTCACACCATGTGACAAAGTTTCCTACCATAGCCCTGTTCTCAGCCTCATCTCCCTTGCTGATGCATCCAACTATGGCAGAGTCATCAGAAAACTTCAGAAGATGACAAGACTCTGTGCAGTAGTTGAAGTCCGAGGTGTAAATGGTGAAGAGAAAGGGAGACAAGACAGTCCCCTGTGGAGCCCCAGTGCTGCTGATCACTCTGTCGGACACACAGTGTTGCAAGCACACGTACTGTGGTCTGCCAGTCAGGTAATCAAGAATCCATGACACCAGGGAAGCATCCACCTGCATCGCTGTCAGCTTCTCCCCCAGCAGAGCAGGGCGGATGGTGTTGAACGCATTGGAGAAGTCAAAAACCATGACCCTCACAGTGCTCGCTGGCTTGACATCATCAGCGTATAACGAAAGGTGATGTTTATGTCCATGCATATCAATAGGAGCTATCAAAGGGTCCTGTCGGATGCTAACAGCCAGTGGCTCAATGATAACTGCAAACAAAAATGGAGAAAGGGGCAGCCTTGACGAGTCCCACGATGAATTGCAAAAGGGGAGGAAATATTCTGATTAGTGATAATAGAAGCAGATGGGTGTGAATAAATTATCTCAATCCATTTAATGAAAGATGGTCCAAATCCAAATTTCTTAAGTGCAAACATCATATATGGCCATTCCACTTGGTCAAACGCATGTTGCGCATCTAATGAAATGACTACAGCCTCTTCTGCATGTTTTGTGTATAAAGTATTGAAAGGATGTCGCAAATTAAACTGCATATATCTACCTGGCATAAAGCCAGTTTGATTTGGATGAATAATAGAACAAATGCATTGAAATCATCAAGAGATCCTTCATATGAAAAGGTATTCAGAAACCAAGACAGGGTCAGCAGGACTTGCGTCAACTTCTGACATGCTTGCAGAATCTTCTCCTGTTGCAGTCAAGGGTGTGGATGTTAGGGAGGAACACCGAGAAGTGGAGAGCCAGCAGGCCTCAGTCTTTGTCTCAGAACCCTCCAAGATCATCTTCCGACTCAGAATCCATTCCATGAAGTGGGATGAGATGTACTCACATTACCTCTTCCAAAAGGTAGAGGGGAGCACTTTGATCCACAGCTTTAAGGAAGAGGTCCGGTAGCACCCTTGCAAATGGCCATACTGAGGAGCTGCAAATGCTTCTATGCCATACTCCTTAGTTACTCCCATTGACTTCCATTGACTTGGCAATACAGGGGATTGATATCAAAATTCATGCACTTATTTACAAATCCTTCCATGGCTTCATCCCACCTAGCCCACTTAGCCTTTCCTGGCCAAGTATCCCAAATCTTGTCTTCCCCTGTTCCAGCTCCGGATTCTAATTCTCCAGATGTTCCCACACTCTGAGACTCCCACCTTGCATTGTTATCTCTGCACCTCCTTCCAAAAAATGTCAAACCACCTGTCCAATCTCCTGTTTAACAACTAACAATTTTTAATCGTCCAAAACACTGCTGCCTTGTTCTAACATGCACCAAGACCTTTCATCCATCTCTTCTGTCCTCACCAAACAACCTAAACTCCTAGTTAAACAACATTTCAATCTTAAGACTCTTGCTTTCAATCCCGTCTGTTTCTGCAACCTCTCCCACACCTACAAATCACCCCACCCCCAATCTCTGCACCTCCAATTCCAGCATCTTGTTCAACCATGACTTTAAGCACTCTGCTATTGATGACTGTGCCTTCAGCTGTCTGTGTCTCAAGCTCTGGAATCCCTTCCCAAAACCTTTCTGCCTCTCTCCCCACCTCTGTGATGCTCCTATGAAACTTCCCATCGACCAAACGCTGGTCACCTGTTCGAAAATCTCCTTTCACGGCCTGGTGTCAAATTGTGTTTGATGCTGCTGCTATGAGTGTCTCAGGACCTTTTGCTGTGTAGCTGTCAGTTCCAGTTCCGTCATAATTAACCTTTAGGCTCATCGGCCACTACAGCACAGAATCAGGTCCTTTGTCCTGTCCAGTCCGTACCAAACTATTATTCCACTTAGTCCCAGCTGCCTGCACCTGAACCTCGCCCTCTGTACCCCTCCTATCCATGTACTTATCCAAATTTCTCTCAAATGTTGAAATCAAACCCTTATCCACCACTTCCTCTGGCAGCTGATTCCACATTTGCACCACCCTCTGAGTGAAGGTTCACCCTTAAGTATTTCACCTTTCACCTTTAACCTATGACCTCTAGTTCTAGTCTCACCCTTCCACCATGAGAAAAGCCTGCTTGCATTTATCCTATCTACATCCCTCATAATCTTGGATACCTCTATAAAATCTCCCCTCATTCCCCTACACACCAGGGAATAAAGTCCAAACCTATTCAACCTTTCCCTATAGCTCAGTTCCCCAAGTCCTGGCAACGTACTTGTAAATTTTCTGTGTGCTCTTTCAATCTTACTGATATCTTTTCTTTAAGTAGGTAAACAGAACTGCACACAACTCCAAATTCGACCTTACCTTTGTGAAAGATTGTTTCTTTACATTATAAACACCAGTTTTGTTTTTATCAAACGTATCTGAAAATGACTTCAGGCATATTACTATCTTTACCTGCTGGTTCTTAATTATTTTGGTCAGTTTCCTCTTTTGTGTTCCCAAGTCAGGTGGGTGTCACTTAAATGTTCCCTAGGCCATGGGAAAGGAGTTATGGGCAATTTATACTTCTGCATTGAATCTACGCCATAGGTACAGCGTAACCACGTACGCTATGCCGTAGCCTGACGTGCATCTCCCCAAAAATGTAACCACGCGTTGCGGTGACGCAAACAGCAACAACTGATTGGTTGGCTTGATAGCATCGCATTTCCTCCTGTGCATTTCTGGTTGCTTCTTGTCTCTCAGTGGCCGGACAAGCACAGAAAATTCACCCTCCTTCTGCCTCAATCCATTCAATGCTCGTACACACCATCTCCTCCCACGTCTTGGCTCCTTTCTACGTTGCAGTAACTTCAATAAAAGTAACTCTTGTTCAATATTTATTAGCTCCAACTGCAACATGATGTGCTCAGTTTCAGTCGCCACTGCTTGAAGTACACGAAGAAACTCAACACAGTGGCATAGAAACCCCATCGCCAACTAGCGTTTTGGCGGTGAATTGCAGAGCGACGCGGACACACCAGTGCAGAAGTATAAATGCTCACAAGGGCATAGACCACTTGCGTAGGCTACGGCATCGGCTACAGGTTAGAGCCGACGCAGAAGCATAAATCAGCCTTAACGGTGGGGTGGATGGAGAAGGGACGAGGGGAGGCCAAGTCAGTCAGATGACGTCTTGCATCTGGGTTCGATCGGCTGTTTCTTTGTGGCAACTATTCACCTGTCTCTCTGCTGAGTGCACAGATTGTTCTTATTAGCACTTGTTGATGTGGAAATGTCTTTGGTACCATAGTATTATATGGGAGTTGAATTCCAAAACAGTCCAATTGGCTCAACTAATCTGTCTCAGTGTTTTGCCCCCCACCCCATACAAGAAAATAGTACTGATCATATTTACCCAATCAGCTCCTATCTGTCTTTAGACTTGTTTCCATCATGCACCTGTCCAGTCTTTCTGCTGCAACTGTGAACTATGAAAACAAATTCCATGGCTTCTCCAATATCTCCGGTCTTTTGTTTGAAGTTTCTTGCATTTACTGCTGTATCCATGGGCCTTTGCAGTCGATCCCATGACTACCACTGGTCCATCTTTGCAACATTTGAGAAAACACTGTCATTGCAGCATGCTGGGTTCCCTTTGTCCTTACCTACCAGCCCACGAGCCTCTGTGTCCAGCACTTCACTCTCCAAAACTTCTGCCATCTACAACGGGATCCTACCACTAAACACATCTTCTCCCTGCCCCCCCCACTCTCACTTTCTGCTTGTCCACTCATCGCTCCCCACTGATCTCCCTCCTCCACTTATCCCTGTGAACTGCCCCTAGACCACCTCCCTCACCACTATTCAGACCCTTAAACAGTCCTTCCGTGTGAGGCGATAGTTCACCAGCAGGTCTGCCTGGGTCACCTGCTGTAACTTGGTGCAGCCTCCTCTACATTGGTGAGATTCGGCGTAGATTGGGGTATCATATATTTGAGCACCTTCACTCTATCTGTCACAAAAGGCAGGGTCTCCCAGTGGCTGTCCATTTCAATTCAACTTCCTATTCCCATTTTGGAGTGTTGGTTGTCTCCTCTACTGCTTGAAGAGGCCACACTCAGATTGGTGGAGCAACATCTCATATTCGATCTGGGTAGCCTCCAGCCTAATGGCACAAACACCGAGTTCTCCAACTTCCAGTAATCTTTCCCCACTCCCTCCTTCTCTCTGTTTCCAGCCCTCATGCGGGCTCCCCTCTTACCCTTCTCTTCACTTCCTCTGGTTCCCCCCTCCTCCTTCCCTTTCTTCCATGGTCTCTATCAGATTACCTCTTCTCCAGCCCTTCTTCCACCTATCACCTTCCAGCCTCTCACACCCCCCTCCCCCTTCCCCCTCACCTGGTCTCGCCTATCACCTTCCAGCTTGTACTCCTTCCTGTCCCCGCACCACTTTATTCCAGCTTCTGTCCCCTTCCTTTTCAGTCTGTCCTGATGAGGGGTCTGTTTATTCCTCTCCAGAGATGGTGCTTGACCTGCCGAGTTCCTGTGTTAGTGTGACCTGTGCTGTTCCAACAAGAAAGATTCCAGTTTCAAGGTCACTCAAGTTAAGAGCAGTGGGGTAATCAGGTTGTTCTCACTGAATCCTGGTCTTCATTGGTGTGTTTTCTTGCAGGGAGTGCTGTTGGAGAGAAGTGGAAACACACTAAATAAGGAGAAGTATGTGACCTAGCATGGAGCAGTGTGCAGGGGAGCCGGCTGGATTCGAACTGGGGACCTTTCGTCCCCAAGTCCGACTCTGATGCCACTACACCACCAGTCGGGTCACAGAAGGAGTATAGATGGGGAAATGCAAGCAGGCTTTTTCCACTGAGGTTGGGTGGGACTACAACTAGAGGTCGTGGGTTAAGCGTGAAAGGTGACAAGCTTAAAGGGGAACATGAGGGGAAACTCAGAGGGTCATGAGTGTGTGGAATGAGCTGCAAATGCAAGTGGTGCACGCAGACATCCCACCCTGCAAAAACTCATTTCAGGGAGGTAGCACCATCAATTTGCGAGAGACTCCTGGAACTTTCCGGAGAGGTGGGATAGCTGCAATAGAGCAGCTCCTTAGCAGATAGCCGGCTAGTTTAAATAACGTTAGTTATGATAATGAATGAATGACACCTGTTAAACTCACCTCAACATGTCTTTTACAGTCTTAACCCACCATGGGCAATAGAAAAGTCACTGTTGCAAGCAGTGCAGCGAGCAACACAGTCATTATTTTTGACACCTGTTAGGCAGGGGTACACTTTAGTGTAGTCTGGGGTGAAGTACGTTTTATATTTTCTTTTTTCTTTTTTTGGAACACTCTGCCATCCATCCATCCTCTCTCCCTGCGCCCCCTCTCCCCCCCTCCCTACCCCTCCGCCTCTCTCCCCCCTCCCCCATTTGTGTGTGTGTGTGTGTGTGTGAAAAAAAATTGATTTCCAGGATATTGTACATAATTTGCAGCCATCAGGGAGCCGCTGTCAATGTGCGGGTGACTCCTGCAACTTCCGCGAGAGGCGGGATGTCTGTGCATGTGAGCTCAATTTCAACATTTAAGAGAAGTTGGGATGGGTACCTGGGTGGCAGTGGTGTGGAGGGCTATTAACCCAGTGCAGGTTGCTGGGAGTAGGCAGCTTAAATGGTTTTCTATGAAATAGATCAGCCTGGGGCCTGTTCCTGTGTTGTATGACCTATGGAAGGCTATCTTAAGTATGAAAAAACAGTTCCAAGGGAAGCTAGAGACAGAATCGGATGCACCTTAGCTTTGGCAGAGTTTGCATGCTATTACTTCCTACAAGGTGAAACCTAACATCATAAATGGCTGAATTAAGATGAATGCCTTTTATGTACACTTTGAAAGGCAGAATAAAATAATACATGTGTAATTCCGTGCAGCATCTTATATCTGTCTCAGAGGCCGACATCTGAACAGCTTTCCAGAGGGTGAACCCTTACAAAGCTTCAGGCCCAATGGTGCACCTGGCAAGGCACTGAAAACCTGTGCCACACAACCAACCAGTTCTATAGGAAATGTATCTGATTGGCACTGAAAACCTGTGCCACACAACCAACCAGTTCTATAGGGAATGAATCTCATTGGTACTGAAAACCTGTGCCACCCAACCAACCAGTTCTATAGGGAATGTATCTCATTGGCACTGAAAACCTGTGCCACCCAACCAACCAGTTCTATAGGGAATGTATCTCATTGGTACTGAAAACCTGTGCCACCCAACCAACCAGTTCTATAGGGAATGTATCTCATTGGCACTGAAAACCTGTGCCACCCAACCGACCAGTTCTATAGGGAAGGTATCTCATTGGCACTGAAAACCTGTGCCACCCAACCGACCAGTTCTATAGGGAATGTATCTCATTGGCACTGCACTCACCCTTGCACCAGCTGGTCAACAACAATGCCTACGTCAGCCTACTGTTTATTGATTATAACTCAGTGTTCAACATCATCATTCCTTCATTACTGATCAACAAGCTTCAAAACCTGAGCTCCTGTACCTCCCTCTGCAACTAGATCGTCGACTTCTTGATCAGGAGATCAAAAATAACATCTCCTCCTCCAAGACAATCATCAAAGACTTATTGTAACTTATTTATTTTGTTTTCTGTATTGCAGCCACAAAAAACAAATTGCACAACATATGCCAGTGATAATAAATTTGATTCTGATTTTATAATGAAGGTCCACGAACAACGCATCATTATGCATTTTAAACACGTTTGAAACTTGTAGCAATTTACTGTCTTTGGGCTGTAGTTTTGCAACTTTGCACTTTACAATTGCTGCAAAGCAGCTAATTTCCTGTCATATGAGACAGTATTAATAGACCTGGTTATGGTCTCACTGGAGACTTTGCTCCAGGAGCTCGTCATGCCCTTAACAATAAGTACTGTAGAACTGGTGAGTAAGGCGAACAGATTGAAATTACAAATGAGGCTAGTATGTGGATCCAGACAGCACCAAGGAAACTCCAGTCCTTGTATCTATTCAAGAGACTGCAGAATGGATGAGCAAAATTACCATAGTACGATGGTATAAAGAATACATTTTCCAAAATCCCACCTCTTTCTTCTTGAGGTTCCCCTCAACTGGAAGGAAGTAAACGTAACCCCACTCTTTAACAAAGTTGGGAGAAGACAATTGCAGAGAAAATACTTAAAGCCTATCATTGAGTGAGTGGCAACAGCACATTTGAAAAAGTAGGACTGATCAGTTGGACATATCGGGCCGAGGCCCTTCGTCAGGATGAACTGATAGAAGAGCTAGTAAGAGATTTGAGAGGGGGAGGGGGAGATCCAAAATGATAGGAGAAGGCAGGAGGGGGAGGGATGGAGCCAAGAGCTGGACAGTTGATCCTCTCATATCCCTTTTGCCAATCACCTGTCCAGCTCTTGGCTCTATCCCTCCCCCTCCTGTCTTCTCCAATCACTCTGGATCTCCCCACTTTCAAATCTCTTACTAGCTCTTCTTTCAGTTCACCCTGACGAAGGGTCTTGGCCCGAAACATCGACTGTACCTCTTCCTAGAGATGCTGCCTGGCCTGCTGCGTTCACCAGCAACTTTGATGTGTGTTATGGTAGTAGGGAATGGTATTGGATCAAAGAGAGAGAAACTGATTACCTTGGAGGTCTGGTACAAACATTAGCTTCCTTCCTGATCTCTAGTGTTGTCTGTGGAGTCTACACATTCGTTCTGAGATCCCACCAGATGCATCCATTCCCATTAGGAACTTGCTGTGCTGCTACTGAGGCACACTCAAAAGATGTGCAAGTTACTAGGTTAATTGATTATTATAACAGGAAATCAGATTAGTGTAAATGAGCTCTTTGATAGAACGGACACAATGGGTCAAATGTACGAGGTCCCTATGTTGTACAATTCTGTGACTAATAACAGGGGCCAAGCAGAGCTGGGACAGCCACTCATCCTGACATGAGAGGAAGTGGAGAAAGGCTCATTGCAGAAGTTTGTTTACGCCCAGAATCTTTATGGAACATTCTCCTCTCTGAACTTCAGTAAGATACCAAGTTGAGGTGCAGGTTGCCTTACACAAAGTCCTCACTGAAATAAATCACCAGCTACAATTAGAACAACAGGGAAAGAACAGCATTGCCTTTTAATGTGGTGACAAATCTTTAGCATTTGGCTTCTCTCAGATTGGAGCTGTTTTTAATAACTCACAGTTAGTTGTCCTCTGTTGTGTAAGAGATATTAAGACTGTTCAAATTTACTGAGAATGTGCAGTAATTTCACTGGAGTTGCAAGCTGAACTAGGGTACAGGGCACAATTACTGCATGCACATAATTTGCAGGCAACACTGGTATATTTTAGAAGGTCATAGCATTTCCTCAAGATCCAGTTGACGTGACCATTGGCAGTGAATCATGCAGGTCAGTGCCCAGCATACTAAATGCAGTCATGATACATTCATTCTGTGGTGGTCCACCTATCCCATTTAGTAAGCACCCAGTGCTTCTGACCCTACACCATCCTGTTCTGCAAGGGGCAATACAATTTGTCGGTAAGTGTCACCTGGTTGACATGGTTATCTTGGTTGAAACGAGCAGTTTGTGTAACCTGTGAGATTTGGATTTGGGGGTCAAATGTTGGTGCATGGATAGAACAGGTGATGTACTCTAATGTTACATATGAGGCCTGATTTATAGTCTGATGCAAAACCGGTGATTTACTAGTCAATTAGGCTGTTGGTGCAGTTAATGGAATATGACTTTTGAAGGTAGGCTCATTGATCTTGACCGTTCTTTTGAGATCATTAAAAAAATCGAAGCAGAATTAGGTCACTTTGCCTATTCATGTATGTCCTACCAATCAGTGCAATCATGGCTGATCTTCTACCTTACTAACCCTGCATCCATTTATCAGAATGGTGGATTCCAGTTAATGGGGACACATCAGGATCAGTACATTTTGGCCCAATGAAGTGGCTGCCACAATTAGCCAAAGTTTCATGAAAATAGTTTTAAAAAGGCTAACTATGTTCAACTGAGTAACAAATTATGTATTTAAATAAATACAGAACAAATTAGAATATTACCAATATAACTGTAGTACTATGATAACACCTAATAGTTCTCGACAGCAGAGTTCATACAGTGTACGCTGCTCTGTTCTTTTTGATTGACTGTAAATGAACAAAATCAGTGTTGAAGTCATGTCAAAAATTGTTGCTTTGTCACTTGGCATCGGTAGGCTCAAATGAATACCATAGCACAAGCATACGCAATTGATGCTATTTAAAAACTATTTGCTCTAAGCATGCTGTAGTGTCTCATGGCCAGACACATGAACACAACTGATGCTAGTTAGAAACTGTTGCATTCTCCAAATCCTCATTTTCATTGTAGCATTCAAGATGATTGTCAATATCTTAACTTTCTTCGTGGTTTCTAATTTGTTGAAGCAGTGAAATTGTTTCATTTTCATTCCCAGCCATTTCTTGCATCTCCAAGCCTGACTGCTTGAAACTGTAGTGAGAAAAACAGTTCTGAATTGTCTTACTGCTTATTTCTCTCTACCTATCCCTGACATAAACCACTGCTTTTTTGAACACAAGCTGATGATATTTAAAAACTGTTCACTCTAAGCACGGTGTACTATTTAATGACACACAAGTGCACACAACTGACACTAGTTAGAAACTGTTTGGCAATACTCTCCCGTCCCAGTTAAGAGACATAGTGTCCCAAATAAGTGAGGAAATTCTGGCTATTTTTTTGATTAGTTTATGTTGATTTAGAGTTGTCCCAAATAAGTGGCTGTCTGGATTAACTGATAGGATAACTAACCAGAATCCACTGTACAGTATATCATTTATTCACACCCAGTCCACTCCTGGTGCAAGGTCTCAGCCTGGAATATCAACTTGTATTCTTCCTCTGCAGATACTAATTGATGAGCTAAGTTCTTTCAGAGTTTTGTTTTTGCTGGCAGATCTCAGAATCTACAGTCTCGTTTGTTTTCATATCCTTTATTAGCTCGAGAGACCAGATCTCTTTACAATATTCCAGGCACAATCTTACCAGATATTTATATAAATGTACTTGAATGTTATTATTCTTGTACTCCTTCTTCTTTCAATAAAGACGAGCAAACCATTTGTCTTTCTAATTGTTTGCTGTATTTTGGCATCAGTGATTCACATACACTGGCACCCAGGTCACTCTGAGCACCAACTCCTTACAGTCTCTCATCATTTAACTACTCTACTTTTCTATTTTCCCTACCAAATTTCCTCTTGCACTTTTCCACATTACACTCCATCAGCTGTGACCTTGCAGATTCACATAACCTGCAAGAATCCATTTAAAACCCAAAAGATACTGCAGATGCTGGAAATCCAGGACAACTCACACAAAACGCTGGAGGAACTCAGCAGGTCAGGCATCATCTATGGAAATGAATGTTAGAGTGAATTTTTTAGGGGTAATGATTTGTTTACATTTAAGTGACTTTGGCCACCAGACTTCTACTTGACAATGCACTTCCTATGCTTCTGGCACCGTAGTTTGACCTGATGCTGTAGTTTTGAAGACAGTATTATCTATGCATTATAAATATTAATTGTTTTCTATGTTAGCATGGGAAATGCCAAATAAATGTATCGTAGACTTAATTTACATTCCTAAAGGCTGTCGATACCAACCCAGACATGTTGGCGTTGGAAGGAAAGGATGGTGTGATATTTTGTATGTAGCCTCAAAAGGAAGCATTGTCTATAACTTTTTAAGTAGCGATTGCCTTTGTGTTTAGCATATAAACATTGAGCCCGCATTGGGCTAGCAGACCTTTCTGCGGAAGGTGTCTCCGTCCGTAAGATGCCTGCTGTAGCTTGTGTCGAATAAAGAGGCTGCTTTGTACCTACCAGTGACTCTGTCTCTCTGATGATTTCGTCCACGCTCCAACAATGAATAAACTGTTGATGCTTCAGGCTGGGACATTCCATCAGGACTGGTAAGGAAGGGGGAAGATGCCAGAATAAAAGTGTAGGGAGAGGAGAAGGAGACCGAGCTTGAAGGTGATAGGTGAAGCCAAGTGGATGGGGGAGGGGGGAATGATGTAAGAAGCTGGAAGGTGACTTGCAGATGTCGGTGGGACGCAACTAAAACAAGAGGGATAAAATGGAGTTGTGGTATGTGGATGCGAGAGCAGGCAGAAACAATGGGCCTACCCAACCATTCAGCTTTGTGAATCTTGGGACCAGGTGTCAATTCTCTGGACACCTCCTCTTACTGACCCCTTGAAAAGGACCTCACTTGGGACCATCAGGATATTGTCTCTGACACCACCAGCAACCTCACCGACTCTGGAGATCTCCCAACCACTGCCACCAACCCTCATTGTTCCCTTATCCCACACTGCAACACCTCGTATTCCAACTAAGTAGTCTTTAAGCTGATGGCATGAACATTGATTTCTCTTACTTGAATTACTTCCGGTAATTTTGCCCCTTCCATTCCCCACTCTGGCCTCTTACTACCTCTCCTCCCTGTTTATCACCTCCCTCTGGTGCCCTTCCTCCTTCCCTGTCTCCCATGGTCCACTCTCCAGTCCTTTACCTTTTCCACCTGTCATCTCTAAGCTTGTTACTTCCTCTCTCCCTCACCCCTCCTCCACCCACCTGTCTACACCTATCACCTTCAAACTTGTCTTCCTTCCCTTACTCCTCCCTTCATATTCTGGCATCTTTCCCTTCCTCTCCAGCTCTGATAAAGGGTCTTGGCCCAAAACATCGGCTGATTATTTATTCCAATAGATCTGCTGAGTTCCTCCAGCATTTTGTGTGTACATCCATTTAAAACTTCTCTCAATCATCAGACCCCAACTTGGTATCATTAGCAAACATGGATACTGTATATTACTGTAAACCCTCTCAACAAGATCATTGATATTGACTGAATATTAGAGCTCAACATCAACTCCTGCAACACTAGTCAACAACCTCCCAATCTCAAAGTGACCTATTTATTCCTAGTCATTATT
The DNA here is from genome assembly GCF_030028105.1 of Mobula birostris. NCBI lineage: Eukaryota > Metazoa > Chordata > Chondrichthyes > Myliobatiformes > Myliobatidae > Mobula > Mobula birostris. Next base: position 40,452,491 of record NC_092379.1, read on the forward strand.
TTCTGTTTATTAACTGATCCTCAACGCACACAAGAATATTTCCTTCAATCCCATGTGCTTTATGATTTCTTCTATGGCACTTTATTCAAGGTCTGAAAGTCTAATGAGCAGCATAGCTGTCTTCCTCATCAATTCTCAGCAAACTTGAACAAGTTACACGCCAATTCTGATCAGTCCTACTTTTTCAAATGTGCTGTTGCCACTCACTCAATGATAGACTTTAAGTATTTTCTCTGCAATTGTCTTCTCCCAACTTTGTTAAAGAGTGGGGTTACGTTTACTTCCTTCCAGTTGAGGGGAACCTCAAGAAGAAAGAGGTGGGATTTTGGAAAATGTATTCTTTCTACCATAGTACTATGGTAATTTTGCTCATCCATTCTGCAGTCTCTTGAATAGATACAAGGACTGGAGTTTCCTTGGTGTTGTCTGGATCCACATACTAGCCTCATTTGTAATTTCAATCTGTTCGCCTTACTCACCAGTTCTACAGTACTTATTGTTAAGGGCATGATGACCTCCTGGAACAAAGTCTCCAGTGAGACCATAACCAGGTCTATTAATACTGTCTCATATGACAGGAAATTAGCTGCTTTGCAGCAATTTTAAAGTGCAAAGTTGCAAAAGTACAGCCCAAAGACAGTAAATTGCTACAAATTTCAAAATAACTAGTGCTTAAAATGCATGATGATGCATTGTTCGTGAACCTTCATTATAAAATCAGAATCAAGTTTATTATCACTGGCATATGTTGTGAAATTTGTTGTTTGTGGCTGCAACACAGAAAACAAAATAACTAAGTTACAATAAGTCTTTGATGATTGTCTTGGAGGAGGAGATGTTATTTTTGATCTCCCGATCAGGAAGTCGATGGTCTAGTTGCAGATGGAGGTACAGGAGCTCAGGTTTTGAAGCTTGTTGATCAGTAATGAAGGAATGATGATGTTGAACACTGAGTTATAATCAATAAACAGTAGGCTGACGTAGGCATTGTTGTTGACCAGCTGGTGCAAGGGTGAGTGCAGTGCCAATGAGATTCATTCCCTATAGAACTGCTTGGTTGGGTGGCCCAGGTTTTCAGTGCCAATGAGAATCATTCCCTATAGAACTGGTTGGTTGAGTGGCACAGGTTTTCAGTGCCAATGAGATTCATTCCCTATAGAACTGGTTGGTTGGGTGGCACAGGTTTTCAGTGCCAATGAGATTCATTCCCTGTAGAACTGGTTGATTGGGTGGCACAGGTTTTCAGTGCCAATGAGATACATTCCCTATAGAACTGGTTGATTGGGTGGCACAGGTTTTCAGTGCCTTGCCAGGTGCACCATTGGGCCTGAAGCTTTGTCAGGGTTCACCCTCTGGAAAGCTGTTCAGATGTCGGCCTCTGAAACAGATATAAGATGCTGCAGGGAATTACACATGTATAATTTTATTCTGCCTTTCAAAGTGTACATAAAAGGCATTCATCTTAATTCAGCCATTTATGATGTTAGGTTTCACCTTGTAGGAAGTAATAGCATGCAAACTCTGCCAAAGCTAAGGTGCATCTGATTCTGTCTCTAGCTTCCCTTGGAACTGTTTTTTCATACTTAAGATAGCTTTCCATAGGTCGTAGAATCATAGAAAAGTACAACACAGGAACAGGCCCCAGGCTGATCTATTTCATAGAAAGCCATTTAAGCTGCCTACTCCCAGCAACCTGCACTGGGTCCATAGCCCTCCACAGCACTGCCATCCAGGTACCCATCCCAACTACTCTTAAATGTTGAAATTGGGCTCACACGCACAGACATCCCGCCTCTCCCGGAAGTTGCAGGAGTCACCCGCACATTGACAGCGGCTCCCTGATGGCTGCAAATTATGTACGATATCCTGGAAATGGATTTTTTTCACACACACACACACACACACACACACACACACACACACACACACACACACACACACACAGATGGGAGGGGGGGAGAGAGGGGGAGGGGAGAGGGTGGAGGGAGGAGGCGGGAGGGGAGAGGGGGTGCAGGGAGAGAGGATAGATGGATGGCAGAGTGTTCCACAAAAAGCAAAAAGAAAATATAAAACATACTTCACCCCAGACTACACTAAAGAGTACCCCTGCCTAACAGGGGTCAAAATAATGACTGTGTTGCTCGCTGCACTGCTTGTAACAGTGACCTTTCTATTGCCCATGGTGGGTTAAGACTGTAAAAGACATGTTGAGGTGAGTTTAACAGGTGTCATTCATTCATTATCATAACTAACGTTATTTAAACTAGCCGGCTAGCTGCTAAGGAGCTACTCTATTGCTCCTTATTGGGAACAGGAAGTTGAATTGAAATGGATAGCCGCTGGGAGACCCTGCCTTTTGTGGCAGATAGAGTGAAGGTGCTCAAATATTTGATACCCCAATCTACGCCGAATCTCACCAATGTAGAGGAGGCTGCACCAAGTTACAGCAGGTGACCCAGGCAGACCTGCTGGTGAACTATCGCCTCACACGGAAGGACTGTTTAAGGGTCTGAATAGTGGTGAGGGAGGTGGTCTAGGGGCAGTTCACAGGGATAAGTGGAGGAGGGAGATCAGTGGGGAGGGTTGAGTGGACAAGCAGAAAGTGAGAGTCGGGGGTGGGGGGAGGGAGAAGATGTGTTTAGTGGTAGGATCCCGCTGTAAATGGCAGAAGTTTTGGAGAGTAATGTGCTGGATACAGAGGCTTGTGGGCTGGTTGGTAAGGACAAAGGGAACCCAGTGTGCTGCAATGACAGTGTTTTCTCAAATGTTGCAAAGATGGACCAGTGGTAGTCATGGGATCGACTGCAAAGGCCCATGAATACAGCAGTAAATGCAAGAAACTTCAAACAAAAGACCGGAGATATTGGAGAAGCCATGGAATTTGTTTTCACAGTTCACAGTTGCAGCAGAAAGACTGGACAGGTGCATGATGGAAACAAGTCTAAAGACAGATAGGAGCTGATTGGGTAAATATGATCAGTACTATTTTCTTGTATGGGGTGGGGGGCAAAACACTGAGACAGATTAGTTGAGCCAATTGGACTGTTTTGGAATTCAACTCCCATATAATACTATGGTACCAAAGACATTTCCACATCAACAAGTGCTAATAAGAACAATCTGTGCACTCAGCAGAGACAGGTGAATAGTTGCCACAAAGAAACAGCCGATCAAAGCCAGATGCAAGACGTCATCTGACTGACTTGGCCTCCACTTGTCCCTTCTCCACCCGCCCCACCGTTAAGGCTGATTTATGCTTCTGCGTCGGCTCTAACCTGTAGCCGATGCCGTAGCCTGTGCAAGTGGTCTATGCCCTTGTGAGCATTTATACTTCTGCACTGGTGTGTCCGCGTCGCTCTGCAATTCACCGCTAAAACGCTAGTTGGCGATGGGGTTTCTATGCCACTGTGTTGAGTTTCTTCGTGTACTTCAAGCAGTGGCGACTGAAACTGAGCGCATCATGTTGCAGTTGGAGCTAATAAATGTTGAACAAGAGTTACTTTTATTGAAGTTACTGCAACGTAGAAAGGAGGGAAGACGTGGGAGGAGATGGTGTGTACGAGCATTGAATGGATTGAGGCAGAAGGAGGGTGAATTTTCTGTGCTTGTCCGGCCACTGAGAGACAAGAAGCAACCAGAAATGCACAGGAGGAAATGCGATGCTACCAAGCCAACCAATCAGTTGTTGCTGTCTGCGTCACCGCAACGCGTGGTTACATTTTTGGGGAGGTGTACGTCAGGCTACAGCGTAGGGTACGCGGCTACGCCGTACCTATGGCATTAATTCAATGCAGAAGTATAAATTGCCCTTAACTCCTTTCCTTTGGCCTAAGGAACATTTAAGTGACACCCACCTGACATGGGAACACAAAAGAGGAAACTGACCAAAATAATTAATAAAAAGCAGGTAAAGATAGTAATATGCCTGAAGTCATTTTCAGATACGTTTTATAAAAACACAATTGGTGTTTATAATGTAAAGAAACAATCTTTCACAAAGGTAAGGTCAAATTTGGAGTATTGTGTGCAATTCTGTTTACCTACTGAAAGAAAGGATATCAGTAAGATTGAAAGAGCGCACAGAAAATTTACAAGGACGTTGCCAGGACTTGAGGAACTGAGCTATAGGGAAAGGTTGGATAGGTTAGGACTTTATTCCCTGGTGTGTAGGGGAATGAGGGGAGATTTTATAGAGGTATCTAAAATTATGAGGGATGTAGATAGGATAAATGCAAGCAGGCCTTTCCCATGCTGGCAGGGTGAGACGAGAACTAGAGGTCATAGGTTAAAGGTGAAAGGTGAAATACTTAAGAGTGAACCTTAAATCAGAGGGTGGTGCAAATGTGGAATCAGCTGCCAAAGGAAGTGGTGGATAAGGGTTTGATTTCAACATTTGAGAGAAATTTGGATAAGTACATGGATAGGAGGGGTACAGAGGGCGAGGTTCAGGTGCAGGCAGCTGGGACTAAGTGGAATAATAGTTTGGGATGGACTGCACAGGACAAAGGACCTGATTCTGTGCTGTAGTGGCCTATGAGCCTAAAGGTTAATTATGACGGAACTGGAACTGACAGCTACACAGCAAAAGGTCCTGAGACTCTGGTAGCAGCAGCATCATCAAATACAATTTGAGACCAGGCCATGAAAGGAGATTTTAGAACAAGTGACCAGAGTTTGGTCGATGGGAAGTTTCATAGGAGCATCACAGAGGTGGGGAGAGAGGCAGAAAGGTTTTGGGAAGGGATTCCAGAGCTTGAGACACAGACAGCTGAAGGCACAGTCATCAATAGCAGAGTGCTTAAAGTCATGGTTGAACAAGATGCTGGAATTGGAGGTGCAGAGACTGGGGGTGGGGTGAATTGTAGGAGTGGGAGAGGATGCAGAAACAGGAGACGGGATTGAAAGCAAGAGTCTTAAGATTGAAATGTTGTTTAACCAGGTGTTTGGGTTGTTTGGTGAGGACAGAAGAGATGGATGAAAGGTCTTGGTGCATGTTAGAACAAGGCAGCGGTGTTTTGGGCGATTAAAAATTGTTACTCACTAAACAGGAGATTGGGCAGGTGGTTTGACATTTTTTGGAAGGAGGTGCAGAGATAACAATGCAAGGTGCGAGTCTCAGAGTGTGGGAACATCTAGAGAATTAGAATCCAGTGGAAGACATCTGCTGTATACCGGACACTCAAGTGTGTCAGGGAAGTGAAGTATGTGCAGTGAAAATTACGACTGAGAAGGTGTTCAGGAAACTTAATGGCCTGAGGGTGGATAAATCTCCTGGACCTGATGGAATGCACCCTTGGGTTCTGAAGGAAGTAGCTGGAGAGATTGCGGAGGTATTAGCAATGATCTTTCAAGAATCGATAGATTCCGGCATTGTACTGGATGACTGGAAAGTTGCAAATGTCACTCTGCTATTTAAGAAGGGTCGGAGCAGCAGAAAGGAAGCTACAGACCTGCTAGCCTGACATCAGTGGTTCGGAAATTGTTGGAATCGATTGTTAGGGATGAAATTACGGAGCACCTGGAGGCACATGAGAAGATAGGCCAGAGCCAGCATGGCTTCCTGAAAGGAAAATCCTGCCTGACAAATCTACTGCAAATTTTTGAGGAGATTGCAAGCAGGGTAGACAAAGGAGATGCAGTAGACTTGGTGTATTTGGATTTTCAAAAGGCCTTTAACAAAGTGCCCACGAGCGGCTGCTCAGCAAAATAAGCACCCATGGAATTACAGGGATGTTACTAGCATGGGTGGAGCATTGGCTGAACGGCATAAAACAGAGTGGGAATAAAGGGATCCTATTCTGGCTGCCGCTTACCAGTGGAGTTCCATGGGTCGGTGTTGGGACTGCTGCTTTTTACAATGTACATCAATAATTTGGACTATGGGATTAATGGATTTGTGGTTAATTTTGCCGATGATACCAAGATAGGTGAAGGAAATAGAGAGCCTGCAGAGAGACTTGGATAGTTCAGGGGAATGGGCAAAGAAGTGGCAAGTGAAATACAATGTTGGAAAGTGTATGGCCATGCACTTGGGTGGAAGAAATAAACAGGCAGACTATTATTTAGATGGGGAGATAATTCAAAATGCAGAGATGCAAAGGGACTTGGGGGTCCTTGTGCAGGATAGCCTAAAGGTTAACCTCCAGGTTGAGTTGGTGGTGAACGCGACGAATGCAATGTTGGTATTCATTTCTGGAGGTATAGAATGAAAGAGCAGGGATGTGATGTTGGGGCTCTATAAGGCATTCGTGTGACCACACTTGGAGTATTGTGTGCAGCTTTGGGCTCATTATTTTAGAAAGAATATACTGACATTGGAGAGGGTTCAGCGAAGAGTCATGAGAATGATTCCAGGAATGAAAGGGTTACCGTATGAGGAACGTCTGGCAGCTCTTGGGCTGTATTCCCTGCAGTTCAGGAGAATGAGGGGAGGGGGATCTCATAGAAACATTCCAAATGTTAAAAGGCCTGAACAGATTAGATATGATAAAGTTATTTCCCATGGTCAGGGAGTCTAGGACAAGAGGGCACGACTTCAAGATTGAAGGACATCCATTTAGAAGAGAGATGCGGAGAAATTTCTTTAGTCAGATGGTGGTAAATTTGTGGAATTTGTTGCCACAAGTGGCTGTGGAGGCCAAATCATTGGGTGTATTTAAGGCAGAGATAGATAGGTTCTTGATTAGCCAGGGCATCATGAGGAGGCAAGGGGAATGGGGATGACTGGAAGAATTGGATGGCGGAGCAGACTCGATGGGCTGATGGGCCTACTTCTGCTCCTCCATCTTATGGTCTTATGATTAAGGGGAGGTTTCTTTGGTGAGGGACACTAAGGTTGGGCTTGGGGCTTTTGTTAGGAAGAGATGAAGAGAGAAGACGCCAGAGAGAAGAGGTGAAGGGCCCGTTCCCCTGCTGTACTTGTCTCTCCACGTTGACTAAATCTTCAGTGACTAACTCTGATTTGTGTGCAAGACCTTGGTCTAAAACCCAGTGAACAGCACAGAAAGCTACCTCAAAAAGAAATGTAACAGAAGGAAAAAATTAAAAGGAAACGAAACACATGACATGCTTTTTACGAGTTTCTGCTCCGCGAAAGTCGCAAGGCGGTAAATCCTGCACCTCTCTGGTGTGCAACACGAAGCAGCGTTTACCTTAATCCACTTTATTAATTAAAGCAGTCAAAAGAATGATGTAATATACAAATTAGGGGAAAGACGTCCACTGGTAACAGGTTAAACGTGCCTAACACAATCTCTAAAATCATTCAAAAAGCTAACAGAGATTAAATTACATGATTTGTAATATTGAAATGGCATCCCAAATGTGACTAGACCACTGGAGTGATACAATATTGTGTAATTCTGGTTGGGAAGAGAAGCTTAGCTATTGAAAAATCAACTTTAACTAATATGTACAGAAGCAATGGCTGCCGAACCAAACCATCAGGTAATCACAGCATCCACTGGCACTGCTGTTCAAGTCACTGGAATAATGAGGTAGGCATTCAAAGTCATTTCAATAACTGTCTAACGGGCACTCTTTCTTTTAATGTTAAAAACAATTAAAAGGGAAATTAAGGTAGGTCAAAACTTATAGCACATCATTCAGCAACGTGGGGACAATGAGTGCAGACACATGAGGCCCCATTAAATGTGGGCCCCACCTTAGGAACCATCAATGTGGAACCCACCCCTTCACCAGGCCCCATCAAATGCGAAACCCTCTCCTACATCAGGGTCAGGACCCATTAATGTGGACCACTTCCCCAAGCCAAGGCCCATCCAATGTGGGCCCCTCACTGGGCCCCTCCTCTGCCACCCCATCCGAGAACAGTTTCAGATTGGACAACATCTTCAGTTTTAATTCGAGCATTTGCCACTGGATGCTGGGAATACAAGCAAAGGTGTTTTGGGAAAGGAGGAGGAGGCATACTGGATACAAGTGACTGTCGACAGAGCAGCAAAGCTAATAACCTCACATCCTTGTTAACAGTTAAACCCATCGGATACACAATGCCACTGGGTACACTACAGTCAATGAAAATAAATAGGGGAAGTAGACAGCTTGATATCTCAAGCTAAATTGAGACAGCAGAAAGACTGCAGAACTAGAATCTACAAGGCAGCTAAAATCCAGTGACACTACGTACGAGACATTTACATTTCCAGGGGTAATTCTTTAAAGAGTGTTGTGTATGTGGCCTGGCTACACAACAATGCTATTAATAAAAATGCTGGAGACAGGAGCGAAGTTTCATGGTTCTTTACTAGTAGAAAATGATGCAGAACACACACATACGTATCAATATGCGCCTAATAGCGCATGCAACGATGTGTTACTACAACATAAAGTAGTCCCCATATCATACAGTAGGCTGACCCGGCTGATGCTGTAGTGGCGTCACCCCGAGTTTGAATCCAGCCGGCTCCCCTGCACGCTTTCCATCCATTCTGGGTTACGAGCTGGTGATCTCTTTGGAAACTCACCCGGCAGAAGGCAATGGCAAACCACTGCTGTCACTTGCCTCGTACGCGGTTCCCCACTATGTCAGAGAGGCGTGGAGGGAAATCGTCCGGCAACTGGAGAAACTCCGGATGTGACGTAACTTTCCTTTTTCCTATACGGTACAAAGAGAGAGTGAAGAAGGTTTTCAAAGATGTCAGCGGCAGATCTCGTTGCAAGTCTGGACAGCCATTTCTTCACTCCTTTCTATGATAAGGCAAGCACTAGATAAGAAGGAAAACATGCAGATTAGATATTAAAAGGAGACAAAATGGGAACGTTTCTGAAGATAATCAGAACACGCATCTATCTGTAAGCTATGACGACAACTTGTGGGAATTCTAGCGATGGAGTATGTCATTTCTAAAATATTGCAAGTGAATTCATACATTGCCAACTCTTAATTCCTGTTGCTTCAAGACCTATTCGGGGAGATGGGACTCGTCAGCTCATCTAGGAGAAGGAAAATTCGGATCTCAAACCTCTGCTGCCTTGCGGCTGTACCCACTCACAGGGAAGGCTTCGGGAGTAAACCCGGAGCTGGAGTCCCTAAGGCAGTCCTACGCTGAATGACAACTCCTGTGGTGCTCCTGGTACCAAACTCAATCTGCCGTTCCTTTGGGTGCGTGCAGACGGGGAGCTTGCTACATGGGGCAACAGCTTGCTCTCCATATCGTACTGCTACCTCCCTGAAATGAGTTTTTGCAGGGTGGGATGTCTGGCACTAGATTTTAACACCCGTTCCTAAACCCTAAAAATCACCTAATATAAACGCAGAACTCTTTACTGAGGATTGTACTCAAAACTCTGGATTGGTTCTTAAAATATTCAGCTTCCAGGAACAGGGAGGCAAGTAAGAGACAGAACTGAGAACTTCATGCTTGGCTCTATAACAAGGTTTATAATTCTGAACAATTAGTAAATCCCTTTAACTGGAAACAGTTCCAAATATCACAGCATTGTTCCAGCAGCTCGAATAACCCTCTTGCTGGTTCAGAGTTTTGAATCCATAATTTGTGTTTTATCCCCTTTAATGAACGTGCTGAGGACTGCATGTTTTTCCCCGACCCTCACTCGTTACACGTGCAGATTACAAAACACACATCTTTAGCTTAAAGAGCCTTTTCTACCATCAGTGCCCCCACAGCAGGAACCCATCTTGTCTTCTGCTCATCTTCAGAGACCCAGTGACAGACTCTGGGACAATGCAGGCCACAACTGCTCGAAGGGAGAATGCTTATGCTCGTACCGAGCTGGGTCCAAAGCCACAACTTACCAGTCATGGCTTCCTGCGCAAAGTACTTTACGTCCATATCTTGGTCCTGACCCAATTTCTCCAATATTGGTTTGAACTCGTTCTGTAAAGTGCTGTGATTTAAAAGCAAGTTTTAGTACCTGTGACCTTCAAAACAAGACAGCAGCACATTCACTTAAATCTAAAGCGATACTGGATATTACCCAGATTAAAATCTCCTCTTTCTGCCTCTCACGCAGGCTCCCACTTCCACAACTGATCGTTTACTGGCCAGATACGGGTTAGAGCTCAACTAGCAGAGTACGGTCACAAACTGCAGCTGAGCTCATTTGGGTTAGTGGATGCAAAAGGAGAATAATTCGGATGCCGCATTTTTATGCCGTTGAAGAGAGGGGGCACTGAATGCATAAACTTCCTTTTAATGCAATCCGTCTGTTATTGCTTTCCACACAAATTCCAATCAAATCACAAACGCACAATTTCACAAAAATCGTTCACCGGACGGGTTGGCGGGGTGGAGATACGTTGCTACCAAAGGAGGTGTAGGGTGCTCCTTCCCTCCGCAGACCTGCAGGTCACCCTTGGGCAAGGTGCAACACCTGCTTAAGCCCCCCCACCTGATCAGGGTCACGCGATGCCGTGGGAGCAGATGGTGGACAGTCATGTGTGCAGCCGGTGCAGATCACAAGTCCTGGTTGTGCGACCACTGATGCCGGGCAGACAATCTCTGAAGAGCACTGATAATGGCTGGGGGGTGGGGTGGGGGGTCACCTCGTCTTGTAAAAACACACACGGCCCAGAAGGCGTCAATGGCACAAACCAGTTCTGCAGGATAATTTGCCAAGAACAACCGTGGCCATGGAGAGACCACGATCGCCCACGTCACATGCTGATGAAGATGGTGGTGGCGTTAACTGAAATCTCACTGTGCGGTTTTCACTTCTAACCAGGATTTATCCATCAGTGGTTGAAGGAGAGAGGGAAAATGTATTAAAGAAGATTGGAGGAGCAAACTTTTCATGCAGGAGTTGGTAGCTGAGCTGCCAAAGGAGGTGGTGGTGGTGCAGGCCGGAACAAAAACCTGGACAGTCACTTGATAAACCTCTGGTTAGGTCACATTTGGAGTACTGAATTCAGCTCTGGTCTCCCCTTTAAAGGGTGTGGAGACTTTGAAGAAGGTACAGAAGATGTTTACAGGACGTTGCCAGTGATAAACCTCTGGTTAGGTCACATTTGGAGTACTGAATTCAGCTCTGGCCAGCTCTTTAAAGGGTGTGGAGACTTTGGAGAAGGTATAGAAGATGTTTACAGGACGTTGCCAGTGATAAACCTCTGGTTAGGTCACATTTGGAGTACTGAATTCAGCTCTGGCCAGCTCTTTAAAGGGTGTGGAGACTTTGGAGAAGGTATAGAAGATGTTTACAGGACGTTGCCTGTGATAAATCTCTGCTTACGTCACATTTGGAGTACTGAATTCAGCTCTGGCCTCCCCTTTAAAGGGTGTGGATACTTTGGAGAAGGTACAGAAGATGTTTACAGGACGTTGCCTGTGATAAATCTCTGGTTAGGTCACATTTGGAGTACTGAATTCAGCTCTGGCCTCCCCTTTAAAGGATCTGAAAAAGGTACAGAAGACATGCTGACTGGTACTGCAGATGTTACCGGAGAGGTTGCTTTCTCCAGGGTGATGGAGTCTGAGGGAGGGACGAGTTGACAGAAGTTTACAAAATTCTGAGGCAAAGGCAGACGGCTCACAGTTGAGATGTAAAAGCCAGAAGAGAACAGCTCAAAGATGTGCTGAGGATTTGAGTACCTGGAACACACCGACGGGTCTGGTGGAAGTGGATGCAGGTATGAAACAAGAACAAGTGTTTACGATCCCATGAAGGGTCACGGTCTGAAACAGCGACTGGTTGTTCATTTCCATGGACGCTGCCTGATCTGCTGAGTTCCTCCAGCGTTTTGTGTGAGCATTGAAGTATTTAAGACACTGTTAGACAGGCAAATGAACGTGCGGAGAATGGAGGATATCGGCCACGTGCGGGCAAAAGGACACGGTTCAATTAGGCGCTGCTTTATTTATAAAGTCTGCAGGTGTTGGAAACCCAGAGCAACAGACACAAAATGCTGGAGGACCTCAGCAGGTCAGGTAGCACCTATGGAAATGAATAAACAGGTGACGTTTCGGGCCCAGACCCTTCGTCCGGACTGAAAAGGAAGAATTAGTTTGGTACAACATTGTGGGCCAATGGGCCTGTTCTACAGGTTCAGTGAGCAAGACAGAGGGATGTGGAGTTAGTGTGGCTGAGTGGGTTTACAATAGCAAGGAGTGATTGTCAGTATAGATGCAATGGACAAGAGGTCATGCTTCTATACAGTACAACTGACTATATCCAGAACCCAAAGGAATATTGCGCATTGCTTGGGAAAGCTGTAGTAAAATGAGGCCCTTGGAATACAAAGGCAGTGGAGAGACCTTAAACAGGTAATTTGGAGGGTAGAAACGGGCTACTAAATGTTCTTGGTGAGGATGTCCTTTCTTTAAAAAAAAGGGGAGAAGGCAGGCGAGTGGGGTTGAGGGGAATAATAAATCAGCCATGATAGAATGGCCGTGCATTATCGATGGGCCGAACGGCCTGGTTCTGCTCCTGTGTCTTATGGCCTTAACCTCTGGATAGAGAAGAAGATCGTTTAAGGGTACCAAAGGATCAAGGTCAAGCAGGAAAGTGAGGCAAACACCACAGGGGAGGGGGAGGCCCGAGGGTTAAGTTTATGCCCCTCCCCCATGCGGTACATGGAATGAGCTGCCAGAGGAACTGGTTGAGGCAGGCACATTAACAACTTCAATAAGCACAGGTACGCGGGCAGGAAAGGTTTAGAGCAAGGGTGCACAACTATTTTGGTGCCATGGATCATTACGCTAGGGGTCCATGAACCCCAGGTTGAGAACCTGGGACGATGGGACCGGCAGAGACGGTGGTCTTGGCCGGATTGGACCTGTGGGTACAAAAGACGGTGCGACTCCATCACTAAATGCCACCACAGTGGCGTCTCAATTTCCATTCCAAACTGGAGGTGAAACATTCTCCACAGGCCGGGTTATAAGCCCCAACTCAAATACTTACCTGGCATCTAAAACCGGTCCTATTTTCTGCAATGTTTTAGCCACGTTGAAGCGAATGTTTGCCACCTGATCGCCTGCCATCTGGAGAACCGTCGGCAGCATGTGCTTTGCTGTGATTTCTTGGCCACAGGCTTCAGACAACACCTAAAAAAAACCAGCAGAAAATGCAAATGTTCATTCACAGCCCCGAACTTCACGAAGCAAGACTGAAGAAAAGATCATCGATCTGATTTGTGCGACGCTCAGAATGTATTTTGCCCCATGATAAAAAGGCATAGTCCACACTGGCACCAATGATCACCCGCAAGGAGAGAGATGAGGTCCTGCAACGGAGACTTACAGATCAATAGACAAGTTGTAAAGAAGAAGTGCTGGTATATTGTAATCGCTGGACTACCCCTTCTGCCATGTACGAGCGAGTTTAGAAACAGGAAGGCAGGACGGCTGAAATGTACAAAGTGTGGGTGCAGAGCAGACAGCATCACTGGGATCTCTTCCATGACAAGGTGACCCGAGCCAAGAGGGAACCAGGATTATAAGACGCAAGAGTGGAATTCGGCTATCGAGTCATATATGATGGCAGAATATAGCATTAGTGGTCAGACTCCTGGCACTGTGGAGGATCAGAGGAATCTTGTGGTCAGAGTCCATAGGACACTCAAAGCTGCTATGCGGTTGACTCTGCGGTTAAGGAGGCATACGGTGCATTGGCCTTCATCAATCGTGGGATTGAGTTTAAGAGCCGAGAGGTAATGTTACAGCTATATAGGACCCTGGTCAGACCCCACCTGGAGTACTGTGCTCAGTTCTGGTCGCCTCACTACAGGAATGACTTGGAAGCCATAGAAAGGGTGCAGAGGAGATTTACAAGGATGTTGCCTGGATTGTGGAGCATGCTTTATGAGAATAGGTTGAGTGAACTCGGCCTTTTCTCTTTGCAGCGACGGAGGATGAGAGGTGACCTGATAGAGGTGAACAAGATAATGAGAGGCATTGATTGTGTGGATAGTCAGAGGCTTTTTCCCAGGGCTGAAATGGCTAGAACGAGAGGGCATAGTTTTAAGGTGCTTGGGAGTGGGTACAGAGGAGATGTCAGTGGTTAATGAGGTGGAGGATAAATGCGTGGCTGAGGGATTGGAGCAGGGGGCAGGGATTCAGATTTCTACATCATTGGGACCTCCCTTGGGGCAGGTGTGCCCTGTACAAAAAGGACGGGTTGCACTTCAATCAGAGGGGGACCAATATCCTGGCAGGGAGGTTTGCTAAGGCTGCTGGGGAGAGTTTAAACTAGAATGGTTGGGGGCTGGGAACCGAACTGAAGAGACTAGGGAAGAGGGGGTTGGCTCACAAACAGAGAAAGCTTGTAGACAGTGCGAGAGGGAGGATAGGCAGGTGATAGAGAAAGGATGCTCTCAGACCGAATGTTTGAGATGTGTCTATTTTAACGCAAGGAGTGTTGTGAACAAAGCGGATGAGCTTAGAGCGTGGATCAGTACTTGGAGATATGATGTGGTGGCCATTAGAGACTAGGATGGCTCAGGGACAGGAATGGTTACTTCAACTGCTGGGTTTTAGATGTTTCAACAAGGACAGGGAGGGAGGCAAAAGAGGTGGGGGCGTGGCACTGTTGATCAGAGATAGTGTCACAGCTGCAGGAAAGGTGGACGCCATGGAGGGATTGTCTACGGAGTCTCTGTGGGTGGAGGTTAGGAACAGAAAGGGGTCAATAACTTTACTGGGTGTTTTTCATAGGCCGCCCAATAGTAACAGGGATATCGAGGAGCAGATAGGGAAACAGATCCTGGAAAGGTGTAATAATAACAGAGTTGTCATGATGGGAGGCTTTAATTTCCCAAATATCGATTGGTGGATCCCAAGAGCAAGGAGTTTAAGATGGGGTGGAATTTGTTAGGTGTGTTCAGGAAGGTTTCTTGACACAATATGTAGATAAGCCTATAAGAGAAGACACTGTACTTGATCTGGTATTCGGAAATGAACCTGGTCAGGTGTCAGGTCTCTCAGTGGGAGAGCATTTTGGAGATAGTGATCATAATTCTATCTCCTTTACCACAGCACAAGGCTAATAGGAAGGAGCTTAAGAAGGAAATTAGGAGAGCCAGAAGAGGCCATGAGAAGGCCTTGGCAGGCAGGGTTAAGGAAAATCCCAAGGCATTCTACAAGTATGTGAAGAGCAAGAGGATAAGACGTGAAAGAATAGGACCTATCAAGTGTGACAGTGGGAAAGTATGTATGAAACCAGAGGAAATAGCAGAGGTACTTAATGAATACTTCCATATTCACTATAGAAAAGGATCTTAGTGATTGTTGTGATGACTTGCAGCAGATTGAAAAGCTTGAGCATGTAGATATTAAGAAAGAGGATGTGCTGGAGCTTTTGGAAAGCATCAAGTTGGATAAATCGCTAGGACTGGATGAGATGTACCCCAGGCTACCGTGGGAGGCGAGGGAGGAGATTGTTGAGCCTCTGGTGATGATCTTTGAATCATCAATGGGGATGGGAGAGGTTCTAGAGGATTGGAGGGTTGCCGATATTGTTCCTTTATTCAAGAAAGGGAGTAGAGATAGCCCTGGAAGTTATAGACCAAAGAGTCCTACCTCAGTAAGTTGATGGAGAAGATCCTGAGAGGCAGGATTTATGAACATTTGGAGAGGTATAACATGATTAGGAATAGTCAGTATGGCTTTGTCAAGGGCAGGTCGTGCTTTACAAGCCTGATTTAATTTTTTGAGGATGTGACTAAACACAATGATGAAGGAAGAGCAGTAGACGTAGTGTATATGGATTTCAGCAAGGCATTTAATAAGGTACCCCATGCAAGGCTTATTCAGAAAGTAAGGAGGCATGGAATCCAAGGGGACATTGTTTTGTGGATCAGAACTGGCTTGCCACAGAAGGCAAAGAGTGGTTGTAGGCAGGTCATATTCTGCATGGAGGTCGGCCTCAGTTATGTTCTGGGACCCTTACTCTTCGTGATTTTTATAAATGACCTGGATGAGGAAGTGGAAGTGGAGGGATGGCTTAGTAAGTTTGCTGAGACACAAAGGTTGGAGGTGTTGTGGGTAGTGTAGAGGGCTGTCAGAGGTTAGAGCGGGACATTGATAGAATGCAAAACTGGACTGAGAAGTGGCAGACGGAATTCAACCCAGATAAGTGTGAAGTGGTTCATTTTGGTAGGTCAAATATGATGGCAGAATATAGTATTAAAGGTAAAACTCTTGGCAGTGTGGAAGATTAGAGGGATCTTGGGGTCCGAGTCCATAGGACGCTCAAAGCTGCTGCGCAGGTTGACTCTGTGGTTAAGAAGGCATACGCTGTATTGGCCTTCATCAACCATGGAACTGAATTTAGAAGCCGAGAGGTAATGTTGCAGCTATATAGGACCCTGGTCAGACCCCACTTGTAGTACTGTGGTCGCCTCACTACAAGAAGAATGTGGAAGCCATAGACAGGGTGCAGAGGAGATTTACAAGGATGTTGCCTGGATTGGGGAGCATGACTTATGAGAATGGGTTGAGTGAACTCGGCCTTTTCTCCTTGGAACGATGGAGGATGAGAGGTTACCTGATACAGGTGTGTAAGATGATGAGAGGCATTGATCATGTGGATAGTCAGAGCCTTTTTCCCAGGTCTGAAATGGTTGCCACAAGAGGACACAGGTTTAAGGTGCTGGGGAGTAGGTACAGAGGAAATGTCAGGGGTAAGTTTTTTACTCAGAGAGTGGTGAGTGTGTGGAATGGGCTACCGGCATCGGTGGTGGAGCCAGATATGATAGAGTCTTTTAAGAGACTTTTGGATAAGTACATGGAGCTTAGCAAAATAGGTGGCTACAGGTAAGCCGAGTAATTTCTAAGGTAGGGACATGTTCGGCACAACCTTGCGGGCTGAAGGGCCTGTATTGTGCTGTGGTTTTCTATGTTTCAATGCAAGTTTTTTTTATGCAGAGAGTGGTGAGTGTGTGGGATGGGCTGCCAGAGGCGGCGGTGGAGGCGGAAACGATCAGGTCTTTGAAGAGACTCCTGAATGGATACATGGAGCTTAGAAAAATAGAGGGCTATAGGTAAGCAGAGTAATTTCTAAGGTAAGGACATGTTCGGCACAGCTTTGTGGGCCGAAGGGCCTGTATTGTGCTGTAGGTTTTCTTTGTTTCTATGAGTCTCCTCTGCCATTCCATCATGGCTGATTTATTTTTCCTCCCAACCCCATTCTTCTGCCTCCTCCCATATCTTTTCACGCCCTTAACAAATCAAGAATCTATCAACCTCCACTTTAGATATACTCAATGACTTGGCCTCCAAAGCCGTCTGTGACAATGAATTCCACCGATTCAGTACCCTCTGGCTAAAGAAATTCCTCCTCACTTCTGCTGTAAAGGGACGTCCTTCTATTCTGAGGCTGTGCCCTCTGGCCCCAGACTCTTGCGCTATTGGAAACCGCCTCTGTGCGTCCCTTTTATCCATACCTTTGCTCGAGCACTTTGGGAGGGTTTAAGCTGGTGAGGCAGCAGGGCTGGGACACAGGATACTAGTGTAGCAGGTGTTAACTCAGAATTCTATGTCAAACTCACTGAACAGGCAGGTCCGGTAAGCAGAGAAGGCAGAAATAAGTGGGAAAGCACGAGAGGGCTGGGAGGTTTAACCACATGTTTCCGAACATAGAAATTCACAGCACATTACAAGCCCTTCGGCCCACAATGTTGTGCCGACCAGGTAACCTACTCTAGAAACTGCTTAGAATTTCCCTAGCGCAGCAGTCCCCAACCACCGTGCTGCGGACCAGTACCAAGCCACAAAGCATGTGCTACCGGGCCGCGAGGAAACGACATGATTTGGCGATAGGAGTCGCTGCACCTTTCCTCATTCCCTCTCACCCACTGTTCAGCTTGAACACACGCGAGGTCATTACTCGCACATCATCCATGTCAGCATGGGAATAAGATCAGCTCCTCGAGCTTGCAAATGACGGCGGGCTGAAAAGTATGTTTGACATAACATCTCTGGCGACATTCTGGATCAAAGTCAAGGCTAAATATCCTGAGATAGCCATGAAAGCACTGAAAACGGTGCTTCCATTTCCAACATATCTCTGCAATGAATGCAACGAAAACTAAATTGCGGAAAAGACTGGACATAAGGAACCCCCTTCGAGTATCGCTGACTCCCATCAGCCCGTGATAGGACCGTCTTGTTGCAGGGAAACAAGCCCAGGGCTCCCACTGAATCAGCGATATTGGTGTGTTGCAATGATTTTATATGCTCATGCGGGGAAAATACGTGCTGTGTGTTTAATATCCAAATGTTACTTAAAATATTATGATGCTATTGATTTATAAGTGACTTGTAGAACCATACAACAATTACAGCACGGAAACAGGCCATCTCGGCCCTTCTAGTCCGTGCCGAACTCCACTCTCACCTAGTCCCACCGACCTGCACTCAGCCCATAACCCTCCATTCCTTTCCTGTCCATATACCTATCCAGTTTTTCTTTAAATATTTTCTTTTTCTTCCTTCTTGTCATAGGAAGCATGGAGAAGATCTAGAGGGGACACAGGGGAGACTTGCCAGGAGGCTGCCTGCATTAGAGAGCGTGTCTTATGAGGAAAGGTTGAGTGAGTTGGGGCTTTTTCTGTTTGGGGTGAAGGAGGATGAGAAGTGTGGATAGAGTGGACAGCCAGAGACTTTTTCCCAAGGCAGAAATGGCCAATACCAGAGGCATAATTTTGAGATGATTGGAGGAAGGTACAGAGGTAAGATTTTTGTTTCACACACACAGAGTGGGTGGGTGTGTGGAATGCCCCGCCAGGCGTGATGGTAGAGGCAGATGCATTAGGGGCATTTGACAAATTCTTAGATAGGCACACAGATGATAGAAAAATGGAGGGCTATGTAGGAGGGAACGGTTAGATTGATCTCAGAGTAGGTTAAAAGATCAGCACAGCACTTTAACACAGTGCTTTAACGTTCTATGTTCTAGGTACAATTGCTCTGCCTAGTTTGCCAACTAACCAATTCACCATCATTAGCACTAACACTGCAAGACAAAGCTCACATTTTTATGTCATCTTCTAAACTTCTAGCCACATCCAAATCATTTGCAGGAGAGTTCCAGCACAGATTCCTGTGGTACGCCACGGGGTAATCACAAAAGCTGATCAGCAAATCAACTTTGAACCCAATTTGTGAAGTTACTTCGGATCCCTCGGTCTCTTGCTCATTTGGGGATTTTGTCAAAATATTTACCGAAGTCCCTGTAGACAACACCAACTGCATGAGAACACCCGTAACTCCAAGAAACTCAAACTGGCCAACAGAATCGCCACTTGCACGCTGACCATTTCTGATGAAGCTCTGCCCAAGTGCAGCTGAATCCCGTCCCTCGAGACTTTTTACAACACCCTTTCTACCACTGATGTTAGATTCACAGCTCTGTAGTTACCAGTTGCTGCCTTCGTCGAAGAACGGCACTGTACTGCTGGGATCCAGTTACCTGGCACCTGTTCTGTGACAATTTAGGATTTTAAACAACCAGGATCCTTGAACACACACAAAATGCTGGAGGAACTCTGCAGGCCAGGCAGCATCGGTGGAAAAGAGTACAGTCGACATTTCCAGCCGAGACCTTTCGGCAGGAGTGGAGAAAAAAGATGAGTAGATTTAAAAGTTGTGGGGGGGGGGGGGTGGAAGGTGAGTGGAGAAAGAAATACAAGGTGCTGGGTGAAACCAGGAGGGGGGAGGGATGAATTAAAGAGCTGAGCAGATATCACAGAGTGAGAGAAGGTTTCACTGACTCCCGTCGAAGGGAAGCAGAGATCACGGAGGGGGAGCAATGAGAGAGGGTTTCACTAAACTCTCAAAGAGACCTTGGGAGCTCAGCTGTTCCTTCCCATAACAGCCAAGGATACATTTCATCAGGCCTTGGAAACATATCCATATCCAACCCCACTAAAGACTCCTAATAACTCGGTTTCTTGCCCTGCTCGAGTTTTCCAGCCACATCCTTCTCTCACTCTGTTTCTCACGAAGTTTTCCTGGATCCCCCCTCCTTTGGGCCATTCCCTTTGAAATCGTTCCTGCTGATATCAGAGAAGTTGAGGTTCTGTACTGCTATAACCTGATAACTCGCACAACTGTGCTTTGCCTTTCTCCTTCGTATCCAAGACATCTTTGAGGAGCGATGCCTCAAAAAGGCGGCATCCATGGTGAAGGACCCCTGCCACCCAGGACATGCCCTCTTCTCACTGCTACCCTCAGGAAGGAGGCACAGAAGCCTGAAAGCACACACTCAGCGATTCCAGAACAGTCTCTTCCCCTCTGCCATTTCTGAATGGACACTGAACCCATGCTCTACTTCACTATTTTTTATTTCTGTTTCCGCACTATTATTTTATATATTTACTGTAATTCACAGTTTTCTCTGTTATTATGTGTTGCACTGTGCTGCTGCCACAAAGACAGCAAATTTCACGACATTATGCCGGTGACGTTAAACCTGATTCTGATATCCTTGCTCCTGTACCTCATGCTGAATACTGGGAGAGCTGTCACATGTGACCACTCCTAGGGACTACCTGTACACTGTTACTTGAAGCTCTTTTTGCATATTCCTCCAAGGAATGTGTGGGCATCACAGGTTGAAGTGGTATTTAATTCCTTTGTGGTGGGCTGCAGCCCTTGAGGTGTGGGTGCACCCACAATGCAGTTAGGGTGGGTGATCCAGGGTTCTGACCCAGTCAGAGTCAATGCCCTGGTTCAGATTTTTACTGCTATGCTGTAGGCATTTCATTTTAGCAGTTCTGTAAGAGCAATCTGTTCTGCTTTCAGCCTGTTTGGGTCTGAGCTCAGGAATGAGGTGTCATCCAATCAGGATGGTAGAATTGGGAGAAGGTGCTAGAGATTACTGGGCAGAGAGGTCTTTGTTTGGCCGGAGCTGGGAGAAGACAGGAGAAAAGATGGTGGACGATGAGGGTGCTTTCTGCAGATGAATGGCTTCAAGGAGGAAGGACCAATAATCCTGTGGGAAAGCCTCTTTGTTCAAGATGGATTTCCAGTGACCTTCGGAAGGTGTTGTGTGCTTTCACGCAGGCCGAGGGAGGGTCCAGTGCGCGATATACAGAGAAGTTCAAGATTTGAACTCCACTGTGCACTTGTGACTTTTTAAGTAGAATGGGCCCTTCTTGTTTTTTCTCTCTTTCTTTCCTTTAATAACTGTTTGCTTAAGTTAACATTCTTAAATATACTCCTGAATAATTCTATGCAGTGTACAATCTGTTATTTTCTGCTGACAGGCGATTGCCAGGGGCAGTAAATCACACAGCATTCACACAAACCGGGGTTTGGGTAGGCGAGACATCCCAACCTCACGGATTTTGCGGGACCAAAGTCACATACACCTTAGATGTACGAAGCCTGAAGTTTCTCCCCACGGAGTCCGGTGGCTGTTTGCGAGGGGTTAAAAGGCTGCATTTCCAGAGACGCCCAGTGAAAAGGGGGTTTCAGAAGTAATGGCAATATATTTCCAAGTCCGGTTGGTGTGCAGCTTGCAGGTAATATTCCAATGTTTTGCTGTTCTTGGCTGTTTACATCAAGTTCAAGTTTAATTGTCATTCATGAATACCCATGAATACATCCAAACGAAACAGTGTTCTTTCAGGGTCAAGGTACAAAACAGTACCAACAGTCATACACAGCACGTGGCACATATAGCAGTAAAATATAGTCACACAACAAATATAGTCCAAGTCCCTGAGTCCATGAATGTTGCAGCAGTCTGTAGTCGAACACATACATCCTGCCTTCTGCCAAGCAAACACTTTGGGGGAGAGGGACATCACCAACGTTAGCTTAAACGCTGCGCTACACCACCTCCAGTGCCAGCTCTTGATGCCTCTCTCCTGGGTGGCTGCAAACAGGCGGCCCCATGGCTTGAGGCCACATCCGCTCACCCTGCAGGGGTGTCAGTCACCGCTGCTGCCAGCCCCTGTAGTCCGCAATAAATCAGAAGACCAGACTTGCAGCATTACACATTAACAATGCTCAACAGGGTTTTGCAATCACAAGAAAAGAGACTAAGACAATTGCTCGCTGCCAGTCTGCACGCCAACCACATTGCTGACTCTCTGACGCAGGGAGCAGAACGATCTGCCCCAAGTCCAGCTTCTTCAGTTTCTACGCCGTTGGGGTAGGCCGCAGCACTCTTTAAGTGCTTAACTTCCAGCAGGGTCTTGAGATTGTAAAGAAATAAACAAAAGATAGTAACACGTTTGGCTGGCCCCGTAGAACCCGCCGCGCCCCAGCACACTGCCATCTTACCGGAAGTTCACCAGTAGAGGCTTGTGGATCAGTGAGGTGTGTCCCAGAATGTCCTCCTCCTCGATATTTCAGTAATAAATCAATATTACGGTGCCACGCCCACCACACCATTCACTGAGTGAATCGTTCAGCCATTCAACCCTCTCTATGACAGTAACAATATCACCCTCCTGTGAGCTCATTTGCTTTACTAGTAATGTTGCTTACACCAAAATAAATATAATCTTGCATTTCTTATCAGACTGAGGTTTGCTCTCCTTACTGGGCTTGCTTTGTTTCCCTTTGATATTTAACTCCACTGCCACCTCAACTGTAAATGTGGCCTGTGGCCCATCCCTATGAGTTTGAATCCCAGCGAGCACTCCCGCAGGCTGTTAGCCCTGTTTTGGTCCAGCCCGCGCAGGCATATCGTTCTGAGGTGTTCCTGCTGATCCAGAGGTCTAAATTTCAAAGTACATTGCTACCAAAGTATGAACTCCATATACAAGCAGGAGATTCGTCTTCTTGCAGGCAGCCATAAAGCAAAGAAACACAAGAGAATCCATGGAAAAAGAAAGAATCCTACACAGCAAAGACCGTCAGACACGCAATGTGCCCCAAAAGAACAAATCGGGCAAACAAGAATCAAAAAATAGTAAACCAGTAAGAAACAGAACATGAACCGCAGGGTCGCCGAAATTAGGCCCACAGGCAGGGAGCCAGTTCAGATCAGTAGATGGCTGCAGGCCACAGCAAGGGAGTCAGTTCTGTGCTGAGAGAAGTGAAACCAGTCCAGGGGCCCAATGGTTGCAGTCCACAGCCAAGGAGCCAGTTCAGCATTTTATCTGAGCCAGGGTGTCAATGGTCGCAGGGCACAGCCAGCAAGTCAATTCAGTGCGGAGACAAGTGCTGACAGTGACAGTCGGTTCACTGCTGAGGTGTGTAAAGCCTCACAGAGAAGTTAGTCTTTCCCCCTGCGACTCTTTAAACTTTTTAACCTGGCTCGTTGTTGAAATCGACTGAACACCACTTCATTTTCCCCTCTCAGGCCACTCTCATCCAACCTGAAGTCCACTCCCAGCAATGGCCGCGGCCGCTGCACCTGCATTCTTGAGAGTCCAGCTTGCCAAATCCTTGAGGATACCGCAAAAACGCCAGGTCGTGCAGACCTCTTGACACCCTCCAGAACCTATCAAGCTCCACTTTAAATACACCCAATTACTTGGCCTCCCATCGCCGCCTGTGGCGATGAATTCTGTAGACTCACCACGCTTCGGCTAAAGAAATTCTTCATCTCCGTTCTAAAGGGATATCCCTCTGTTCCAAAGGCTGTGCCCTCCAGTCCGAGACTCACCCACTTTAGAAACATCCATTTTATCTGGGCATTTCAACTGAATCTCTCCATCACCTTGTCCAAACTCCAGCAAAGCCCAGGCCCATCAAATAAATCCAGGGAAAGAAGTTAATTCCGCAACTGGAATGACTGTGGGGGCCTTTAAGTACACTTGTAAATTGAAACTAGTTGCGTCAAAAAACTTACAATTCCCTCAGCCAGATAATGTATAATGTCCATTTCAAGGTACTCAGATCTCTAAGCAAAAGACAGAGCCATAGTCCACTACAGCACGGAAACAGACCCTTGTGAAATAAAACTTGAAAGCTGTAAGCCATCTGGTGGGTCAACAGGTCATTAAATCAGTTGTCCTTCAGCTAACACCATCAGTCCATTTCCACAGGGACGGTTAGGAACTCTGCTCCACGAAATCATAAAAAGTCTCACCCTCAACTCAATTTTTACTCCAGACACCTTGCAGATTAAACACAAAACACCACTACACCTCAGCAAATAACGCAAGCACAGAAGCTCGTATCAAGCAGATGTCAATATTGGAAGGAGCAGCTTTGGCAAAGTGTTAATTGATTTTTTGCAGAATCTAAACATTCACAAAGAATATATTAAAAGAACATTTTAAACAAATCCATATTATTTTTGTTAAATTCTTTATTCTTTAGTGTGTGTTCTAACTGTACGTTTTATTCATGAAATATTTTAGCAGCTTGTGAAGTGTAATGGAAGTATTGTCAAAGTTATACTCAGGTTATGCAGAACAGAGTGGTCATTCTGCAATGGTAGTCGGAGTCACTAGCCATGGGCAAATACATTGTCAAAGCTATACTCACGTTAATGCAGAAGAGGGTGGTCATTCTGTGAAGGTAGTTGGGGTCACTGGCCTTGGGCAAGTACATTGTCAAAGCTATACTCACGTTAATGCAGAACAGGGTGGTCATTCTGTGATGGTAGTTGGGGTCACTGGCCATGGGCAAGTACATTGTCAAAGCTATACTCACGTTAATGCAGAACAGGGTGGTCATTCTGTGATGGTAGTTGGGGTCACTGGCCATGGGCAAGTACATTTTCAAAGCTATACTCACGTTAATGCAGAACAGGGTGGTCATTCTGTGATGGTAGTTGGGGTCACTGGCCATTGCAAGTACATTGTCAAAGCTATACTCACGTTAATGCAGAACAGGGTGGTCATTCTGTGAAGGTAGTTGGGGTCACTGGCCATGGGCAAGTACATTGTCAAAGCTATACTCACGTTAATGCAGAAGAGGGTGGTCATTCTGTGATGGTAGTTGGGGTCACTGGCCATGGGCAAGTACATTGTCAAAGCTATATTCACGTTAATGCAGAACAGGGTGGTCATTCTGTGAAGGTAGTTGGGGTCACTGGCCATGGGCAAGTACATTGTCAAAGCTATACTCACGTTAATGCAGAAGAGGGTGGTCATTCTGTGATGGTAGTTGGGGTCACTGGCCATGGCAAGTACTTTCGGCACAATGGTGGATTCTGCCCAGTCTTTGCCAAACTTCTCCACCAACTTGGTCAAGTTGTTGGTCGCGGCCTCGCGAATGGCGTACACTGCAAGACAGCATTGACAGGTCAAGAAATGATCTGATCGCTGTTACTACTTGATTTTCAAATATGTACCTTGCTGATAAAATACAAAGTTCCGAAATGAAATGCTCGTACCATCTTCTTCAAAGTGTCAACCTGTTCCATACCAAGTTACACACAGTGGAGGAAATTATGCACTTGGAAAGTAGCATTTTAATATACTTATTTATCATTGATTATTTATTGAGATACAGCGTGGAACAGGCCCTTCTTGCCCTGCGAGCCACCCCCGATTAACCCTAGCCTAATTACAGGACAATTTACAATGTCCAGTTAACCTACCAACCAGTAGGTCTCTGGGAGGAAACAGGAGCACCCGGAGGAAACCCACGCAGTCAAGCTGAGAACGTATAAACTCCTCACAGGTGGCAGTGGGAATCGAACCCAATTGCAAAGTGTTGCGCTAACCAGACGCCACTGTGTTGCCCCATTAGATACTTAAAAAATACTTCGAATAGATTACCATTATTTATTACTTAGTAGTCTGATTGGTCATTGTAAACTGTCCTGTGATGAGGCGAGGGTTAAATCGGCCGGTTGCTGGGCAGTGCGTCTTGTTGGGCCCGTTCCATGCTATTCTCGAATAATTAAATAAATAAACGTATCGGTCAAAGTCAAGTCTGTTTCTTGTTGCCATGTGTACAAGAGTACGACAAGATTGCTTGCAGCAGTAATAACTGGGGGGGAGGGGGGCGCCGGTGTTTGAACTATGATGGTATTGGACATTGGGCAGGAACCTGGGAGTAAAAACTGGGATGAACACACTCAGAAACACACAATTGAAATGTGGAAGTCGTTTTGGGCTTCACTTGGATGAGGCTCTGCAGAGTTTTGTCCCACTGAGACAGGGAAAGAACAGAAGGGTGAAGGAGCCATGCTTGACAAGAGATGTGCAACAGCTAGTCTAGAAGCGTAGGATGCAAAGATCAGCCTGGGCTCCAGAGGGTTACAATGTGGCCAGGGAGGGAGTGAAGAATGGACTTCGGAGAACTAGGAGGGGCCACGAGAAGGACTTGGCGAGTTGGATTCAGAAGAACAAACTTGAAGAACAGGAGGATGGCCAGAGTGAGAGTCTGGGCCGGCCAGAGCTAAAAGAGGCAAAATGTTTGGAGTCAGTGGACTTTGGGGGAGATCCGCAATGAATACTTTTCTTTAGTAATCACCAGTGAGAGGGACCTTGATGCTTGCGAGAGCAGTGATATGCTGCAACATGTTGACATTGAGAAAGAGGATGTTCTGGAATTTTGAAAAGCCCTAGGATAGATAAGTCCCCGGGGCCAGATGTGATATACCCCAGGGTTACTACGGGAAGCAAGGGAAGAGATTGCTGCACCTTTAGTGACGATCTGGGCATCCTCACTGGCCAGCCCTCACCGGAGGAAGTACCAGATGATTGGAAGTTGGCAAATGTTATTTTCTTGTTCAGGAAAGAGAGTAGGGATGACCCTGGGAATTATAGACCAGTCAGTTTTACTTCACCAGTGGGCAAATTACAGGAGAAGATTCCTACAGACAGGATTTACAAGAAGCATAGTCTGATTCCGGAGAGTCAGCATGGCTTTGTGAGGGGCATGTCGTGTCTTGAGCCTGACCCAATCCTTTGAGGATGTGACAAAGCACGATGAAGGATTTTTGGTTAGACACCTGGTAGGGTCACTCAGCATCATGGAAGCACCAGTAAGATGACATGGACAACTTTGAAGGACTTTCGTTCAACAAAAGTAACGATTCATCAAGGCTATACTCACCGCGATCCACCAGCCACGTCATGCACAAGGAGTTCAACTTCTCATCAAAAAACTCCACTCCCTAAACAGGTTTTGACAAAAGAAAGAATGTTGATAAAATAACCCCTTGAATTTCTAGTAGAACATGCCAACTTGCCACATTTGCATTCTAGCCGTCTTCACCTTTCGCTACTTACCAGTACAGTTTGCTAACTCCTTTGAGCCAATGGTGAAGGGGTCACACAAGAAAGACTGGCAACGTGCTCTAATAAACTGCACAAAACTGGATTGTGCCGTGGCAGAAGGCTACACAGAAGATACCCTATCTAAGGTACTTGCATCTAGTATTTTGACTATCCTTAATTAATTTCTTTGTGTCAATACCAGGACTATGATCCATGAAAAATAGGAAAAATCTTAAAAGTGTCCGATGGTTTAATGCAGACAGTAAGAACGTTACTAACCACTATCGGTGGCGTAGCAGTTGGCGTGACACTATTACAGCTTGGGAATTCTGATGTCACCTGTAAGGAGCCAGTAAATTTTCCCTGCGGAACGCGCGGGTTTCCTCTCACAATCCAAAGACGCACCAGTTGGGAGGTTAATTCATCACTGTTACCTGTCCCTGTTTAGGCTAGGGTTGGATCAGAGATTGCTGGGCAGCACGGTTCAAAGGGCGGGAAGGGCCTTATTCCTCAGTGTACCTTTAAATAAATAACCCAGTGAATCCTATGCTACCACATCCACAGCAGGATGTTATTTCAACTTCAGGATTTAAACGTAATTATGCATGTGCTGGATTATTTAGATTACAGATCCCACACTCCTGACCCGCACAGTATCTCTCTTCGACATGACAGTGCACCATTCTACATTCACGTCTCCTATGTGGTTAATACATTCCACTTTCTACATTCAGTCACTGGGAACAAGTTAGCCTTTGCATAATTCTCAGGTTACTTTGCTTCATATCCAGCACAGCTAATAATTCCCAGGGTAACCACGTGGCTGAGTAGTCCAACCACAAGCTCTGCCCGTGACTCTGACTCAGACCTTGACAACTCTTTACCATAGAAAGTACAGCACAGAAACAGGCCCTTTGGGCCTTCTTGGATGTGCCAAACCATTTTCTGCCTAGTCCCACTGACCTGCACAAGGACCATATCCCTCCATACACCTCCCATCCATGTATCTGTCCAATTTATTCTTAAATATTAAAAAAGAACCCATATTTACCACCTCGTCTGGCAGCTCATTCCATACTCTCACCACTGTCTGTGTGAAGAAGCCCCCACCAATGTTCCCTTTAAACATTACCCCCCCTCACCTTTAACCCATGTCCTCTGGTTTTTTTCTCCCCTTGCCTCAGTGGAAAAAGCCTGCTTGCATTCACTCTATCTATACCCATCATAATTTTATATACCTCTATCAAATCTCCCCTCGTTCTTCTACGCTCCAGGGAATAGTCCTAACCTATTCAACCTTTCTCTGTAACTGAGTTTCTCAAGTCCTGGCAACATCCTTGTAAACCTTCTCTGCACTCTTTCAACCTTATTTATATCCTTCCTGTAATTTGGTGACCAAAACTGAACACAATATTCCAGATTCGGCCTCACCAATGCCTTATACAACCTCATCATAACATTCCAGCTCTTAATAATTTGATTAATAAAGGCCAATGTACCAAAAGCTCTCTTTACGACCCTATCTACCTGTGACACTACCTTTAGGGAATTTTCTATCTGTATTCCCAGATCCCTCTGTTCCACTGCACTCCTCAGTGCCTTACTATTAACCCTGTATGTTCTACCTTGGTTTGTCCTTCCAACATGCAATACCTCACACTTGTCTGTATTAAACTCCATCTGCCATTTTTCAGCCCATTTTTCCAGCTGGTCCAAGTCCCTCTGCAGGCTCTGGAAACCTTCCTCACTGTCTACTACACCTCCAATCTTTGTGTCATCAGCAAATTTGCTGATCCAATTTACCACATTATCATCCAGATCATTGATATAGATGACAAATAACAATGGACCCAGCACTGATCCCTGTGGCACACCACTAGTCACAGGCCTCCACTCAGAGAAGCTATTCTCTACTACCACTCTTTGGCTTCTTCCATTGAGCCAATGTCTAATCCAATTTACCACCTCTCCATGTATACCTAGCGACTAAATTTTCCTAACTAACCTCCCATGCGGGACCTTGTCAAAGGCCTTACTGAGTTCCATGTAGACAATATCCAATGCCTTCCCTTCAACCACTTTCCTGGTAACCTCCTCGAAAAACTCTTTAACCACAAAGGTGTAAATATTCACTAAATAGTTTTATGATTAACCATAAAGCATGGGAACACAGCACAACAGGAACATTGTGAGTTTCTAGCTCAGAAAATCTACTTTGTGTTTGCACACCGAAACTGAGAGCAATTTGCTTCTTAAAACCGAATACATACTAAATCGGTATGATACAGGAGAGCTTAAGTAAGCTACAGAGAGTTATAAAATTAGTCAGCTCCATCGTGTGCTCCAGCCTCCATATTATCCAGGACATCTTCAAGGAGCGGTGCCTCAAAAAGACAGTGTCCATCATTAAGGGCCCCACCAGCCTCTTCTCATTGCTACTACCAGAAAGGAGGGACAATTTGTCTGAAGACACACTCACTGATTCAGGAACAGCTTCCTCCCCTTTGCCATACGATTTTTGAGTGGACACCGTACCCATGAACACTACCTCACTACTCCTGCTAGTTACCGACACAGAGGAGGAATCTACAACAACCAGTTTACAACCAGCACGTCTTTGGGATGGAGGAGGAAATCGGAGCACCTGGCAGAAACAGAGATGAGGAGTGATTTCTTCAGCCAGAGGGTGGTGAATCTGTGGAATTTTTTTCCATGAACAACCGTGGAAGCCAAGATATTGGGTATAATTAAAATGGAGGCTGACAGGCTCTTCATTAATCAGGGTGTGAAAGGATATGTGGAGAAGGCAGGAGAATAGGGTTGAGAGGGATCACAAATCAGCCATGGTGGAATGTTGGAGCAGACTCAATGGGCTGAATGGACTAATTCTGCTCTCAAGGTCATTTGCTTCCAAACAATTGGTTTATTGATCATTACAGAATATCTCTCTGGTGCTTCCCTCTCCCTTCCCCTTTTCCCAATCAAAGATTCAAAGGTTCACTTATTTGTTTTCAAACATCTCTTTATTGCTTTTACAGAATGAAAAGTAAACACATTCGATCATCCATAGGTTTGAAAGTGCAACAAGGTTAAAGAAAAAGGGAAAAATAAAATACATCAGAAATAAAAGGAAAAACAACGCACAAAAAAAGCAAACACCCGGCCATTAAAAACAAGCTGTCAATTCAATTTGTTACTTTCATCATCCCAAATATTGTTCTCCAGAAACTTGTAGAAAATATCCCAAATTTCCCGACATTTGCCAAGTTTGTTTTTCTGTGATGTAGTTGATCTTTTCTAGAGCAAGATACGAAGTCACTCCTTTCAGCCATTGTGAAAGTCCACTGGTTGTGGGTTTCTTCCATGAATAGGCTATGCAACGTCTGGCTTTCAAAAAACAAATATTAAGCAGAGACCTTGCACTTTTGGAGGTTACAAAGTCCTTTGGATAAATGTTCAGAATACATAATTTAGGATCAAGGAGCACCTTTTTTCCAATAATCTGACTAATCAAATCCAGCACCTTCTTCCAGAAGCAGATTATCTGGGGGCACTCGCACATACAATGGAACAGAGACCCCTTTTAGTGATTACATTTAAAGCATGTTTCTGGAATGTTGGGGTTCAAGTGACGAAACCTGACTGGAGTAATGTGCTGTCTGGTTATCCGCTTAGAATGAGTATTCACTGACTGGGTTTGAACGAAGGAACAAGCTTCTGACCACTCTTTTTCTGACAGATTCTCATGCAAATCAGTTCTCCATGCTTGTAGCATGTTGTTTGATGACTCTTTGCATTTACTTGCAAACAATTTGTATGTAGCCCCCTGGTAAGCCTCAGACTCGCTCAGCTCGCTTTCGTCTAGGGGGAGCAGCCTTCAGCCCCGCCAAACGGGGAGATCAGGTCTGTGTGGATGCTGTGTGATGTACCCCACACCGCCAATTAACCGACAGTACGCCATATGCCATTAAATGATTACACTTTATAAGTATTTCTTGGTGATGGGTTAGTAGAAACAAATAGAATAAAGGTGCCAAGTCAGTAACTATCAGTTCGGTGCACACTCGTTGGAGCTCTTACAGAACCGGGTCCCCCTTCCTCCAATCAATGTCCTCTGAACTCCGCCAACCCACGAATGGGACCACCCTCGGTGATCCACCAAACACTCCACACGAGTCTGTCCTCGCCTCCTATCCTCGCTGAAGACCCTGGGCCTCGGACTCCCGCTCGGGGTCCGTGCCGTTGCCCAGCTTACGGCATCTCTCTCCTCGTGTCTCCTCTCTCTGTCCCCATCACGCCTTCTGCCCAAAGCCCACGAAAAAGAATAGCTTACAGACACACAAGAAAGAATACCATCTATCCCAATTGGTTAGCAAATGAATACAATTCCTGTATCAGTAATTATAACCCAAACAAGTTGCTATAGAGAACCACTGTCTCAGCAGTTAATAGTACAGAGAAGCCATTTTATTAGCCTTAGCAAGTAACATAAAAGAAGAAACCCTTACATGTATAATTCAGACACTTGTCCCCTAGCTTCAGATAATTTCAGAGTGATGTCTTCTAGGGTAAATAAAGGAGGGAGCTTCAAACTGTAACTTTGCCTGGACATAATAAACCTTTGCAACTAAAGGCATTTAAAAAAGTGTTTTGTTGGAATTCCATATGTGGCCTTGAGTTCTTCAAAAGACATAAATGAATTGCCATTATAAAGATCAGACACCTTAGCTATGCCTCGGGGCGGCCAAGTTTTAAAACTAGGATCCGCTCTGCCGGGCTGGAGCTATCATTACCAAAGATAGGAGTAAACTGGGATAACTGTGATGTCTCACCCATTTCCGCAAGAGCATCGTGCCAAATCATTATTGTATTTTTTAAGAAAGGGATTTTAGATTGTGTGACCAGGTTTTTCTTATTTGCTGAATACATATATAGTTCTAGAGGGATATTGATCAACTGGGATTCCATTGAGACCCAAGGAGGGGAGTGATCCTTAACAAAATAAAACATTCCTGCTCTAATTTGGGCCGCCCAGAAATACCATATAAGATTTGGTAGCTGTAAGCCACCTCTATCATACGGCAGATATAACAGGGAAAGCCTGAGTCTTGGACATCTATTATTCCAGATGAAATTAGAAAAACATTTCTTTAATAAATAAAAGAAAGAGTAAATAAGTACATAGGGATTGGATAATTATGTCTGCGGGCAGGAGCAAGCATGAACAAATTAGGATATAAACACCTGCAATGGTTGATACTTAGGCTTACATACAACATTTTGGACCAGTGGAAATGGTCCAGAAGGGTTATATGGAAACTATTATTACCATTTTTCTTAACAACTAATTCCATTACTTAGCCTAATTGGTTAGATTTACCACAGTACATAATTATCTATTTAAATGTTTATTTTCCTTTTAAATCATCTCAATGTGTACTTAAGAATGTATAAATAATTGTAGTTTTATACATATAAAAAAATGGAAAAGGTTATATGTGTGAAAAAAGTACATGATATTTGTGAATTCCTTATCCAAATAAAAATAAAATAAAAAAAAAATAAATAAAAGAAAGATGATGGAGGAGAAAGTGGGATAGATTGGAAAAGGTACAGGAACTTCAGTAAAATTGACATTTTTAGAACGTTTATGCGTCCAATCAAATTTATGAGCAATTTCGTCCATCTGTTTGTAAGTTGAGTAACTGAGTCTGTGAGAGGGTTATAATTAGTTGGGATAATTTTACCAATAGTAGGAGTAATTTTAACACCCAAATAGGTAAACCCTGTTCTGACAAAATTACGTCATCCATGTACAGGGCTATGCGATGTTCTACATCTCCTATAGTTATTCCTGCTATGTTAGCCTGTTTTCAAATTGCCATAGCAAGTGGCGCAATGGCCAGGATAAACAGGAGGGGAGATCCCTGTCTTGTTCCCCGTTGGAGTTTAAAAGATGCCGAAAAAAGCAGGTTAGTTAAAACTTCAGCCTGTGGGTTAGAATACAGAAGCTGTATCTTAGAAATTTTCCCCCTATTCCACTCCACTCTGTCGAAGGCTTTCTTGGCATCCAATGACAGAATAGCGCTATCAGAGCTTCCAGATTATTCATAAAGTATATTAAGCACTCTTCGAATGTTGTGGAAGCCCTGCCTTCCCTTACAAACCCATTTTGGTCAGTGTGGACCATTTTTGGCAAGAGTGGCTCCAGCCTCCTAGCTAATACCTTACAGAGAATTTTGAGATCATTGTTCAGATGTGAGATTGACCTATAAGATCCACAAAGGGATGGTGGTTTTCCAGGTTTTAACAGTAGTGTGATTGCTGCCATATTAAGAGAGGAGGGAAGGGATCCATTGTCAAATGACTCCTGATACATATCAAGCAGAGGTGGTATTAGTTTAGTCTTAAAGATTTTATATATTTCAATCAGAATTTCCATTGGGCCCAGGAGTTTTCCCTCCCTTCATGTTAGTCATAGCTGCAGACAATTCTTTAGCCTCTAAGTTAAACTCCAGTGAGGTCAAGGACGTTTCATCTCGGGGTATAAATTGTAACAAGTCGAGAAATTCCTTTTGTATTTGTGGAGCTGAATCTGAATATTCTGAGCTGTACAGATCTTGGTAAAATCTCAAAAAGATATTGTTTATTTCCTCTGCGACAACCATTGTCACCCCCTCATCTGATTGTATGGAGTTTATTGCCCTTTCTGTTTGTGTCTGTTTGATGTGCAGGCCAAACGTTCACTTATTATCATGTACAACTCTGAGATTTGTCTTCCCCAGATAGCCATGAAACAAAGAAAAAACATGAAAGTCATTGAATGGCATCCTGATCATCAGCCCCCCCCCAAACCACCCCTCCCTCCACACAGAAAATGGAACAGCAACAATCCCAGCCCACCCCCCACACAAAAACTAACAGAACATTTTACCCCTAAACACCCTCCCCTCGCACAACAAAATGAAAAGAAACAGACAATATAAAAACAGAATATAAAATCCCTAAGTCTGACAAAGTCCGCAGTCCTTAAACAGGGGTCTAAACCTGATTGTCTAAACCAGAGGTTTCCACCCCTACTTGGTTAATGGTCAATTAAAAAAAAGGTTGGGAGCCCCGAGTCTAAAGTAAGACTACCCATGTCAGTGGGCTACAAGTATAATTGTTACTATCGCACATTTGCTTCTGGTGCAAAAGGAAAGAAGATGTTCAAAGTTATTTCCGTCTTTAAACTAAAGTATCAATTTGATATGGGCAATCATTTCCATTCTGCAAATCATCCATATGGAAGCATTGCTAATAGACTATAAAAACATTTTAGAATAAACCACCCACCAGCAGCCCTGCAAGCAGAGGCATGTACTCGATTATCGCAAGGCGCACTCTCCATTTGGCATCTTCTGCTAATTCTACAATGGCTGGCAGGAGAGACTGTGCTAACTGGTGAATTCCAACAACTTCATTCACGCAGTCCAGATTGGAGATTATGTTCAAACGGACCTCAGGGCACTAGGAAGGAAAGGCAATTTTCTGAGTACAGCAAAGGTGAAAAACATTCATACTGCGAACGCTGTCTGACAAACACACTGGCGCTCCCCAGACTCTCTGCTTTCAAAGTATCATCTTGGACATTTATGAAATATTAATCTCACAAAAGAAATATGAATGCCACTTTCACACTTAAAGTACTTAGGCACATGCACATCTAGCCAGGGTGCCAAAGACTTTTGCACAGAACTGTACTTGCCAACGTGCAGCGGAGAGCAAGTTTGTAAATCTGGCGGGAGCACAGGATGTTGGGAATGGTGAGAGTGGAGCACCCACGGGAGGGGTGTGAGAGAGGTGGCTGAGGTGGACTGCCAGGTGCAGGAGGGTGTGGTGCGAGTGCAGACACACTCAGCCCTGAGAACACAAGCAAGGGCATTTGATTCCAAACAATTGGTCTATTGGTCATTACAGAATGTCTCTCTGGTGCTTCCCGCTCCCTTCCCCCTTTTCCCAACCAAAGAGTCAAAGGTTTGTTCATGATCAAAGCACGTATCCAAATACAACTCTGAAATTTGTCTTCTCCAGATAGCCACGAAGCAAAGAAAGAAGATGAAAGTCACTCAGAGAGAAGCACGAAACCTACACCTCCCCAGCCCTGGTACAAAAAATAATGGCATCCTGATCATCTGATCCCCAAAACTACCCCTCCCGCCACACACAAAATGGAATAGCAACATCAACCCCCCGCAATCCATCCCCCGCACGAAAAACTAACAGAGCATTTTACCCCCAAACACCCTCCTCTCACACAACAAAACGAAAAGAATAAGGCGATGAAAAAAACAGAATATAAAAACCCTAAATCTGAAGAAGTCCACAGTCCATAAACACAAATGCAGAACCACGATATCATCCTACGCTATCACCGACATTCACCAAAAGAGGGGGACAGGGACACAACTCCCCTCTCCCTGCCCCCTTCCCACTCTCAGTCCACATCAGAGACCCATATCAGACATCTGCGAGGTTTATCATCACTCACAGATGTCAAGAAATTTGATTTTTTTTTGCGGCAGCAGCAGCAC
Source organism: Mobula birostris (assembly GCF_030028105.1). NCBI lineage: Eukaryota > Metazoa > Chordata > Chondrichthyes > Myliobatiformes > Myliobatidae > Mobula > Mobula birostris. Next base: position 40,488,125 of record NC_092379.1, read on the forward strand.
AGTGCAGTATATAAGAATTACTACAGGACCGTGCAAAACTCAGACACCCTAGCTATATACACCAGCCTAAGACTTTTGCACAGTACTATACATTATGGTCCAAGTTATGGTCACACGAGCAGTATGCCAGAAATTCGAGAGTCAGTTAGCAGAAGTGAGTGCAGTTGCTTTTATTAAGGAGAAGGTGCTTGGGAAGCTGAAAGTTTTGAAGGTAGTCAAGTCACCTGGACTAGATGGGCTACACTGCAGGGTTCTGAAAGAGGCAGCTGTAGAGATTGGGGAGGCATTAGTAATAATCTTTCAAGAGTCATTAGAATCTGGAATGGTTCCAGAGGACTGGAAATTTCCAAATGTCACTTCACTCTGAAGGGAGGGAGGCAAAAGACATGAAACTATAGGCCCTTCAGCCTGACTTCAGTGGTTGGGAGAATGTTGGGAGTCCATTATTAAGGACGAGGCTCCCAGTACTTGGAGGTGCATGGTTTCCTTAAGGGGAAATTACAGGCAGGATAGAGAAAGGAGGGTCAGTGGATGTTGTTTACTTGGAGTTTGACAAGATGCCGCACATGAGACTCCTTAACAAGTTAAGAGCCCATGGTATTACAGAAGATATCCTAGTAAAGATAGAAGATTGCCTGACTGACGGGAAGCAAAGAGTTGCAAATGAAAGGGGCCTTTTCTGGTTGACTGCAGGTGACCATTAGTGTTCCACAGGGGTCGGTATTGTGACCGTTTCTTTTCAAGCAGATGTCAATGATCTGGACAACGGAATTGATGGCTTGGTGGTCACATTTGTGGATGATACCAAGATAGGTGGAGGGGCAGAGAGTCTGTAGAAGGACTTGATAGATTGGGAGAATAGCAAGGCAGTGGCAGTTGGAATATACTGCACTGACCGAAAGTGTTTCTGGTAGGTAGGATTTCTCAGCCTTGGGCGGCAGCCCGCTTAGGAGAGGGAAAACCCTGATTTTAAACCTCCACTGCCTTGCAGTCATGCCCACCCATGGGAAAGGCTTTGGGGGTAAACCCCTAAGGCAGTTTGATGTTGTTTACAGCTTCACTCCGGCAACCTCTGCGATGACACTGGTGCCGAGCTGTATTGGCGCTTGCCCTTCCCTTCGACAACATGAGTGATGTGGAGAGGGGGAGCCTGCTGCATGGGAAGAGCCGGTCCTTCAAACTTTCCTGCCCAGGAGAGGACACAGTCCACCAGAGGCACAAACCCATCATCCCCGGGATCGAAGGGTGCCTACTACCAGAAACGTATGGCCATGCACTTTGGTAGAAGGAGTAAAGACGTGTACTATTTTCCAAATGGGCAGAAAATTCAGAAATCAGACGTGCAAAGGCAATTGGGAGACCTCGTGCAGGGTTCCCTAAACGTTATCTTGCAGGCTGAGTTGGTGGTACGGAAAGAAAATGGAATGTTGGCATTCATTTTGAGAGGACTAGAAAAAATATAAGGGTAATGCTGAAGCTTTATAAGGCATTGGTCAGAACGCAGTTGGGGGTATAGTGAGCAGCTTTGGGCCCTTTATCTAAGATGTGCTGATATTAGAGAGGGTTCACGAGTATGATCCTGGGAATGAAACATACAGGAGGAGTGCTTGACGGCTCCGGCTCTGTCCTCGATGGAGTTCAGACGGGAAGGAAGAGGGGTGAATCTCATTGAAACTTATGGAATATTAAGAGGCCTAGAACAGAGAGGAGGTTTCCTGTGACCAGAGGGCACAGCCTCAGAATAGAGGGACGTCCATTTAGAACAGAGCTGAGAGGAAATTTCTTCAGGAAAGGGCGGTGGATCTGTGGAATCCATCAACGCTGAAGGCTGTGGAGGACGAGTCATTGGGTATACCTAACGTGGAGGGTGACAGGTTCTTGATTAGTCAGGGTGTTAAAGGTTACGGGGGAGAAGGCAGGAGAATGGGGCCGAGAGGGTAATAAGCCAGCCATGATGGAATGGCTAAGCAGACACGATGGGCTGAGTGGCCTAATTCTGTTCCTGAGTCTTAATTTATTGTCCGTTCACTCTCCCTGAGTGCAGGCGAGCTCCTCGGGAGGGCCATGGGAGGAAACAACGGTCATTTTGTGAAAAGCTGCATTTCACAAAAGAAAAACACTTGAATTTCTGCGTTTGAGAAATCTTTCTGCACCTTTGGCATAAATAGATGCAAGATACTAATTACTATTAAATTATCCAACAGTTCAAATCATGATTCGGCAGGCTTTTTTCTTGATTTCATTTCAAACTAACAAATAATTCAAGGCTTGAATTAACAGCTGCCAATTTGAAGATGTACACTTTGAATCTGTCAGCTGTGCCTGGAAAATCGAGGCATTTCTGACATTTGGGGAATCTTTTCGGGTGTAGCACATGAAGGGAATCAAGTCTGCAGACATTGGAAATCCAGAGCAATTCACCCAAAACGCTGGAGGAACTCAGCAGCTCAGGCAGCATCTATGGGAATGAGTAAACAGTCGGTGTTTCAGGCCGAGGCCTTTTATTGGGACTGTAAAGGGAGGCAGAAGATGCTAGGATATAAAGGTGAGGAGAGGGGAAGGAGGCCAGCTGGAAGGTGTTAGGTGAAGACAGGTGGGTGGGAAAGGTCAATGGCTGGAGAAGAAAGAATCTGAGAGAGGAGAGGAGAAGAGAGTGGACCACAGGAGAGATGGAAGGAGGTGGGGACCCAGGGAGAAGTAATAGACAGGTGAGAAGTAAAAGCTCAGAGTGGGGAATTGAGGAAAGAGAGGAGAGGGGAGAGATTTTTTTTACATTTTTAAAAATAATCTTAATTCTGTAAAAATAATGAAAGAATGCAAATTTCCATATAAATTAAAAAATCCAGAATTTGCACATGCAACAGTTTTGTTTAAGTTCACGCCAAAATAAACAAGGAACTTGATGGATGGAGAAATAACAGCTCCATCACACCATTAACCGATTCATCTTTAATCCAATATGCACTCAGATTACAAACCAGCTCACATCACTGCTTCTAAAGAACGCACTGCACATTTGCTCTTATCTGAAGCTCTCAAACTAAAAGAACAGTTCGAGAGACTCCGGTGGAAGAAACAGTTGTTATTCCATTCATGATTCATAAAAGCATAAGAAATCGGAGCAGGAGTAGGCCATCCGGCCCATCAAGCCTGCCCCGCCATTCAGTAAGATCATGGCTGACCTGTCCATAAACTCAGCTTCATCTACCTGCCTTTTCCCCATAACCCTTAATTCCCCTACTATCTATCCTCTCCAGCCCTTTACCTTTCCCACCCATCACCTGCCTTCAACTCCCCTCCCCTACACACCAACCTTTCCCATCACCTGGTCTACCTATCACCTACCAGCTTGTACTCCCCCCATCCTCCCAACCTTCTTATTCTGGTGCCTTCCCCCTTCCTTTCCAGTCCTGACGAAGGGTGTCAGCCCAAGGGTTCATTCCCCTCCATAGATGCTGCCTGACCTGCTGAGTTCCTCCAGCATTGTGTGTGTGTGTGTATGTGTGTGTGCACGCGTGTGGCTGTGGATTGCCAGCATCTGCAGAATCTGTGATTATCCACTTTAGAATGCTGGACATCACCGCACAGCTTCAAGCAAACGGCAGTTACAATGTTTGTCAACAGGAAAGAAAGCAGATGAACATGGGCCAACTGCTGTCCCCTTCCAGGAATCGATATCAGTGAGAGTAAAAGCCTAGACACATCAGTCTGTGTTGCAACACGTCCCATTCTGGCACACTTATCCAGATACCTGTATCTTGTGGTGGAGCATGGACTGCTCGTCACCTTCAGCAGATGTACAAGTTCCAGAGATGACAACCAACTTTTTGATCGCCTAATGAACAATAAGCGACCTTTCATCAGCACTCTGGACTTGACAACAGCTTCCAAACAGCACACAGAAGAAAGCTCTCCATTGGTGTTAGCCTGATTTCGGTAGGCTAATCAAATATTATCCACGATGGCCACCAGTCACGCAAGGGGTATGTTAAAGTTTGTACTTCATGATAAAATTACCTTATCTTTGAGCTGAGCCAAGACCAGGGGAAGCAGGTGCTCAACAGTGCTGTCCTTGCCCAGGATGGTGGACAAGCCCATAATAACAGAGGCCAGAGCTGACTTCACGTGTTGATTGGTGTCAGACACAAGTTCCTGGAAAAGAAACACAAAAAATGATCAAATGAAAACCCAGACAGGTATCTCAGTCAACACGCACAAAATGCTAGAGGAACTCAGCAGGCCAGGCAGCACCTACAGAAATGTCGACTGTACTGTTCCCCATAGAAGCTGCCTGGCCTGCTGAGTCCCTTCAGCATTTTGTGTGTGTTGCTCGGATTTCCAGCATCTGCAGATTTTCTCTTGTTTGTCATTTGATATCTCACTCATGATGCCATCCTGATCCACGTTCTTATGATCCACCTGGTCAGTCATGGATCATTCTTAAATAATTTCTTTTACAGTTTGATATTCTAGTTTATATAAATCATGGAACAGAACCGGCCCCATAACCCACAATATTATACTTAAATTCCTAATCAAGTGGGCAATCTAATCTACACGATGTCCATATTCTTCCGTTTTCCTCACATTCGTGTGCTTATCTAAACGTCATTAAAAGTCCCCGATATATCTGCCTCTACCATCACTCCAGGCAGCCAACACCATGTTAAAAAACCAGCAACACACACAAGATGCTGGAGGAACTCAGCAGGCCAGGCAGCACCTATGGAGAAAAGGACAGTCGACATTTCAGTCCAAAACCCTTCGGCAGAACTCAGCCCTTTGGGAGAGGGGGAGGGAGCAGGAGAGGGGGATGGGGAGGGAGTGGGAGAGGGGGATGGGACAGGAGAGGAGAATGGGACGGGAGAGGGGGCAAGATGTGACTCGTGCTTGGACACTGAGCTTTTCCAGTTACAAACAGTTCACACTGATAAATGGTGCCTGAATCCTCGTTTCAGACCCACCCAAAATACTGAGGGACTTTTTTCTGAAGTGAATGAGATGAGTTGCTACATTAATTTTAGATAGACTGTATAACCAGCCAAGAATTTGAGAAGGCATATTACCTTAACATACGGCAAGATGTGACATATTATGACAGTCTCCCTGCAATCTACTGGCAAGTTTTCACAGAAATCTGCAAGATAGAGTACTGCATGTTAGAGAGTTATTCTCAAACAAAACAATGGAGTCAGAGAAAAGTACAGCACAGAAATAGGCCCTTCAGCCCATCTATTCTGTGCCGATCCATTTAAATTGCCTACTCCCATCAACCTGCATCTGGACCATAGCCCTCAATACCACTACCATCTGCGTACCCATCCAAACTTATCTTAAACGTTGAAATCGAGCTTGCACGCACCACTTGCGCTGGCAGCTCGTTCCACACTCTCACCACAATGATAAATCAATAAAGTTTAACAGATTAAGCAATTGCTGAAAAGCATCTGCCTTAATATTTGTATCTTCTCACAAGATAGTGGCAAGAGAAAACATACATTCTGAAGCACTATTTAAGTCGCACAAGGAAAAGCAAGGCCAGCACCTACAGTGTAAACATCAAGAGTCAGCACAGGTTCAATTTTGGTACATCTGTACATTTTCCCGGGAGTAAACCCCGAGGGAAAAATCCGGAGCCGGATTCTCCGAGGCAATCCTACGTTGAGTTCAACGCTGACTGGCAATTCCTGCGATGCCACTGGTACCAAACTGTATCGGTCTCTGCCGATCCTTTGGACTCATCAGATGCGTGGAGAGGGGGAGCCTGCTACATGGGCAACAGCTTACTCTCCATATCATACTGCCCTGGCTTACGTATCACGTAGACAGCTGCACGTAACATCCATGGTGGACCCTGACCAACGGAGGGCCTCGGGTTAGGCAGTCAGTGGTACAAACGTAAAGAACAGCATTCACTCTTTTTCACAATCTCACAACCTTTCAAGACTCTGCACAAGCAATGAAGTGCACTTTGTAAGGAGCAGCCACCATCGAAACATGAAGTCAAGTGGCACACAATTCCTTTCCATTTGCTGTCATCCAGTTCTGGGATCAGATCAGGATGCCAAAGGGGAGGCATGCTGGCATGCTGTTCTCACTTGGAGAAGTGTCACCTGGATATGTGGTACCACATTAAATAGAGTCATAGAAAAGCACAGCGCAGAAAAGGCCCTTTGGTCCCTCTTGTCCATTCTGAACAATTCAAACTGTCTACTCCCATCTGCCTGCACCAGGACCACAACCACCCCCCCGCCCCATATCCGTACTATCCATGTACCTATTCAAACTTCTCTTAAATATTGAAATCAAAACTGCATGGGCCACTTGTGCTGGCAGCTCGTTCCACTCTCATGACCCTCTGTGTGAAGAAGTTTCCCCTCATGTTCCCCTTAAGCTTGTCACCTTTCACCCTTAACCCATGACCTCTGGTTGTAGTCCAACCCAATTTCAGTGGAAAAAACCTGCTTGCATTTATCCCATCCATACGCCCCCATAATATTGTACCTCCATCAAATCTCCTCTCAGTCTTCTGCATTCTGAAGAATACAGTCCTAACCTATTCAATCTTTCCTTCTAAGTCAGGTCCTCCAGACCAGGAAACATCCTTGTAAATTTTCTCTGCATTCTTTCAACCTTGTTTACATCTTTCACAGGAGTTCAAAGTTCAGGGGTGTCCAGGGAAGGGGTCGCACCTCTGGTGAAGGGGCTTGTCGTGTCCATTCCGGGGCAGCTCACTCACCTTTGCTCGCCACCGGACACTCATCTCTCCCCTGTGGCTGCAAGCAGCCATTTGCACGTGACAGCAGTCTCATACTCCAGTGAGATTCGGACAAGCCAGTCCTAGCACGCAAAGTCAGCCTCAGCGGACTGGGCGGGTGCGATCTACAGTAAAGCCCAACGGCCAGGAAGGTGGCTCTGCATCGCGCTGTGGAGAGCGAGGGGCATGAAAAGACACAGAAAGCGTCCTGGTCATCCACTGCAAACAAGAAGACCCCTGTTTCTTCTGGCGCTTGTTCATACCACTGGACCCGGACTTCTGAGGCCAAGAGAGTGGAACTGCCACAGTGCAAAGGCTTTTCCATTTTAAAAACTCTCCCGCACAGGTTTCCTGTCATCGTCGGACAAAATGTGCAACCACCATGCGTACTATACACAACCTTGACATTTGTCTCCTTACAGGCAGCCACAAAGCAAAGGAACCCAACAGAACCCATTAAAGACAGAAAACCATCAATCACACAATGCGCAGGAAAAAAAGACAAATTGTGCAGACAAGAAAAGTAAGCAAATAATGTTCAGGACTGCACTGCAAAATGCCAGGTTGTACAGCTGGATCAAAGGCCTCGTCTCCACTAGGAAAGTTACAGGCACAGATTGCAGTGTCATTGCCCAGAACAAGAGTCTATTAATGAAGTAATTGATAGTTGTTTCTGCTGCCAGAAAGTTGTCACTGTGCTTCACCAACAACATCTTAAACCGGATGGAAAAGACAAGAATGAGAATTCCCAACCAACCTTTAACTTTGTTGGCCCCAGCTGCTCGCACTTCAGCCTCACAATCTTTCAACAGGTTTTGGAAAGCAGGAACCAGATCATTTTCCACAATTTCAGGACCCACGGTTTTCTGAAGCTTTAAAGGCAAGAGAAACCAAATGAGTAACAAAGATAGAGCGGGTTTCAATAGCAGCAATCTGTGCATTAACACGTGAACAGAGGAATCACAAAGACAACACCATCTTTCTTTTCCACGCTCGTGTCGCTGCTGCCATCAGGTAGAAGCTGCAGGAGCCTCAGGACCCACACCACCAGGTTCAAGAACAGTTATTACCCTTCAACCATAAGGATCTTGAACTACAGGGGATCAGTACACTGAATCAATTGAGATGTTCCCACGAGCAATGATCTTACTTTAATTACTCTTTATCTTGTTATTTCATACTCTTGTTATTTATTGCTATTTATTTATATTTGCATTTGTACTTTATCTTTTATTGATCCTGTTTACAGTTACTATTCTATAGAAATTGCTGAGTATGCCCACAGGAAAATGAATCTCAGGGTTTTATGTGGTGACATGTATGTACTCTGAAAATATGAACTTCAAAATTAAAAATCTGAACTATACTTTAGCTACAGACTTCATTGCAAGATTAGTTTATACGTGATCTTGAGCATAGAAAGTGCCTTTTGTGATGGTCTGTCATTAGCAATGATAGCAGAACTTTATAAATACAATAAACTCTGTATCGTTCTAATGCAATTGTTTTCCAATAATGGGTTGGTGCCAATTTCACAAGTGCTCTGGCAACCTTTATCTTGTTCTGGCATATTTCCCCTTCCTTTCCAGTCCTGATGAAAGGTCTTGGCCCAAAACGTCAACTGTTTATTCACTTCCATAGATGCAGCCTGACCTGCTGAGTTCTTCCAGCATTTTTGTGTGTGTTCCCTTATATGGAGCTTATTTTTGAACACGGGTTAGTTATCGTATAAAGACAGACAATATAACGTCTTTGCCTGTTCCAAGGGTAACAATCCTAAGATGACAAAATGGCTGTGTTTTCTGTGTGCTTTTGAACACTGGTCCATCTGTAATTTGCTTTAATTTTCGATCAGGTTTACAGTTTTTAATTATGTAATTTTATCATGGGTGGCAGGGTGGAAATACATCTCTACCAAGAGACATGTAAGGCGTTCCTTCCCTCCGCTAGCCTGCAGGTCACCCTTGGGCAAGGTGTAGCACCTGCTTAGCCAACCCCACCCCCCCAATCAGGGTCACGTGAAGCCATGGGGTAAGAGGAAAGAAACCCAGAGAAATGTTGCCATTGTGTTCAGATGTTTATCAATGAGTGGATACCCCATGCTCTGGTAAAGAAATAAATGAGTGGGGAGAAAAAGGGAATGGTCAGATAAATGGTGTCCATTTAGAAGCAGCATTCTTTAGTGTTACCCAGGTAAAACAGCTGTAATGATCTATCCTTGATAAAATATCCACAGATAAACCAGCTGCTTCAGTACAGATTTTACACTCATACAGAACAGAAAGATTTAATCTCAATGCTTTGGGGTGGGACCAGATTTTCCTGGCCTAAAGAGACGGAATTTTAAATTTTTAAAGAAAGGCAAAGTTGAGAAAATATTGTCGTTGATGGCTCTGAATCCGAAAGTATGGTACACAGACAACAACGTGAGCAATTGTAATCAGCTAATTTCTCAGGTCAAAAGAAACAACTAAATAATGTTATTTAATCATTAAATAATGCTTCTTAATTGTTAAATAATGTTAACCTGATTGTTAATGTTTGCAATTAACCTGTGTAGGCAATGTGCCTTTATTTTGAGGACTTGTATTACATTGTGGTGAGAAAAGCACGGAGATTTCAGTTGATCCGAGTGTTTTCCCAGGCTGGGAAAGTCTAAGACTAAAGGGCATAGATTTAATTGGAGACACAGAACACAACAAGCTGTTCCGGCCCTTCAAACGGCACCGCCAGTAACCCACCAACTTGTGCAACAATCTACAATGACCCTTTAACATACTAACCGGAATGCTTTTGGACTGTGCGAGGAAACCGGAGCACCAGGAGGAAGCCTGAGGCAACAAGTTTTATACTGAGAACAAAGACCATCTGGTTCAAAAAACATAAACACACAGGAGATTCTGCAGATGCTGGAAACTTAACACAAAATACTGGAGGAACTCAGCAGGCCAGGCAGCATCTATGGAAATGAAATAAACAGTCGATGTTTCGGGCCAAGACTGCTCTTCAGGGCTATAAATCTGCCGATGACACAACTATTGTTGGCAGAATTTCAGATGGTGACAAGGAGCCGAAGAGGAGTGAGATAGATCAGCTGGTTGAGTGGTGTGGCAACAATCTGGCACTTTGTCAGTCAGACCAAGGAACTGATTGTGGACCACAGGAGGGTGAAGTTGAATCACAACCTCCCTACACCATACCTGGTTTGTGTGAAGTCAGCAGTGGGAAGGAACCAGCAAAGTCCAGTCCATCAAAATTTTAATTAAATTAATTAATTAATGCCCTACATCACAAAATTTACCACAATGACAGTAAAACCAATGATTGTGGACGTCAGGAAGGGGAAGTCAAGGGAACATACGTCAGTCCTAATCAAGGGGACTGTGGAAAGGGTGAGTAATTTCAAGTTCCTGAGTGTCAAAGTCTCTGAGGATCGTCCTGGCTTTTCAACCTTTTGGCTCATTTTTAAACAGAACTGAAGTTCCCCTTAACTTCCTCCAGTCAAAAGTGAAAAATATCAGTGTCATCAACCTGTGCACGTGCTGAATCCCCAGATCCCTGGCACTATGCCAACAAGTTTGTTCTAAACCCCTGTCACAGGATTATCCTTCAGATACACTGAAAAAGATCTGAGCTCAATTCAGACCAACTTTGTTCTATTTCAGATCCATGTTTAAAAACAGGCTAATTAAATGAATCTGGAAAGAAATCTCAGCACCTTTTGGCATGTCAGTCAATTATATTAAAAATACGCAGGTGCTTGATTTAATGATTTCTTAAAACCATATTAGAGGAACTAATCGTGTTTTCATGACTTTTGACAGAATCAGAAGGGATTCCAGCTGGAACAGAAAACTTAAAGACTAGCTTTAAAACATAAATGCACCATATCATCATACCAAAGAGATGCATTTTGTGCTTTAGCAATAACACGTACCTCAGAAAATTTGTCTGCCACCACATAGCGAACACGCCAGGATTCATCGTCCACTGCCTGCCGGAGGGTCGGCATCACCAACGCTTCCAGGTCTTCCTGGGGCAGCAGCTGGGCTATGCTCACACAAGCCTCAACTGCCAACAGCCTCACCGAATCCTGTGAAAAAGATGTTCAAACCGGGTTTGAGCTGGTTCTTCATTAAAAAACAAAATTAATTTCCTGAAGTTAACATTAGGAAGAACTAATCTCATCAAAAAAATCATAAAAATAAATACTGACAATATAACAATTGTTTCCCAGATGATATCCGTTCAGATCACCTAGAAAGTAGCAACAGGTTTCATTACTTTGCAATGTGTGCTGGAATCTTCCCAGGATACAAGTACTGGAATGGAAATTTGGAGTGTATCAACATGCAACCTTTGATGGAAGCATTCCTTGGATTAGTATATTAGCAAATGTCATGACAGTGCAAAAATTTATTGATAAATCAATTTTCTTTCTCCTGCTCTTGAAGCACCATTCTCTGCTGAGTGAATCTCCAAGCTAATCACCCAAGTGGTCACTTTTCACCGTAGGATGTAGGAGCTGAATTAGGCCATTTGGCACATCGAGTCTCCTCTGACATTTCATCATGGTTGATCCATTTCACCTTCAGCCCAATCTCCTGCCTTCTCCCCATATCTCTTCATCGAAACACGGAAATCTACAGCACTTTACAGGCTATCCAGCCCCAAAGTTGTGCCGACCAAGTAACCTACTCGAGAAACTGCCTAGAATTTCCCTACCGCATAGCCCTCTATTTTCCTAAGCTCCATGTACCTATCTAAGAGTCTCTTAAAAAACCCTGTATCCATCTCTACCACCTTTGTTGTCAGTGCATTCCACACACCCACCACTCTCTAGGTGAGAAACTTACTTCTGATGTCCCCCTTATACCTACTTTCAAGCACCTTAAAACTATGCCCCCTCATGTTAGCCATTTCAGCCCTGGGAAAAAGTCTCCGGCTATCCACACGATTAATACCTCTTATCATCTTACACGCTTCAACCAGGTCACTTCTCATGCCCTGACTAATCAAGAATCTATCAACCTCTCTGCCCTGAATATACCCAATGACTTCTCCTCTGTGACAATGAATTCCACAGATTCTCTGGATAAGGAAATCCTTCCTCATCTCCATTCTAAATGGACAAACCTCTGCTCTGAGATTGCTTCCTCTGGTCTTAGGCTGTCCCACCATAAAAAACATCCTCCCCATATCCACTCTAGAGGCCTTTTAGTATTTGACAGGTTACAATGAGATCCCTCCCCCTCATTCTTCTGAATTCAAATGACTACAGGAACAGAGCCATCGAATGCTCCTTGAACGACAAGCCTTTCAATCCTGGACCTTTCAATCACTTTCGTGACCCTCCGTTGAACCCACTCCTGTCTTGGCAAACCCTTTGTTAGATAAGGGGCCCAAAACTACCTTCAATATTCCAAGTGAAGCCTTATAAAATGTGAACATTACATCCTTGTTTTGATACGCTAGCCATCATTGGTGGGGTCTGAACCTGGAGCAAGTGTGAACATCTCCTTGGCTACAGATGTGAAGGTTTATTTCCCGCTGCCACCCCAGTATCTGCTCTACAACTACATACCTGCTCATCAGAAGCCAGGGAAGTGAAGAGGGGTATAATGTCACTTTTCAAAAACTCCAGCTCCACAACCTTTGCAAATTCACCCAACTTTGATGCTGCTGCCTGGCGGACCACTGGTGTGTCATCTGAGCACAAGCTGTGGAAAAGTCTGCAGAAAAAATAAAATTAAAGGTCACATAGGAGTAGTTGCCCATTGATGCAGAACTTAACAATTCGCAAGCAGAAATACAAGCACTAAAAATTGACATTTTTGCAATTAATGTTTCTAAATCAGAAGCTACTAAAATATTTTGCTAAACCCATCATCATTATGTGCTGTGTCATATGCTATGGGTGGTCACGGTCTTTCCATGACCCTGATTGTTCTCCGTAAAGTTTTCTACAGAAGTGTTTTGTCATTTCCGCCTTCTGGGCAGTGTGTGTCTTTACAAGGTGGGTGACCCCCAGCCCATTATCAATGCACTTCAGAAACTGTCTACCTGGCGTCAGGTGTCGCATAACCGGGACTTGTGATCTGCACCGGCTGCTCATCCACCACCTGACCCCATGGCTTCACCTGACCCTGATCGGGGCGGGGGCGGTCGGGAGGGGTCGATGGTATCGAAGCAGGAGCTACACCTTGCCCAAGGGTGGCCTGCAGACCAGCAGAAGGAAGCCTTACACCTCCTTTGGTAGAGACGCATCTCCACCACACCACCCAAAAATCCAATATTTGTGGTATTCAGATTTTATCCTGAGAAATACTTCAAGATAGCAACAGAATATAGAAATTTACTGCACATTACAGACCCTTCAGCCCACAATGTTGTGCTGACCACGTAACCTACTCTAGAAGCTGCCTAGAATTTCCCCACCATACAGCCCTCTCTTTTTCTGAAACAACTGACTGTATCTGAAAGTTTACACAAATGACACCACAAAAAATTTTAATTCAGGGAGTAAAGCGGCTGGAAGTGAACCCCAGATGTGAGACTCCTGCACTTGGAGCAGAACAGAGCCATTGGTTGTGGACTGCAGGGGCACACAGTTACCAAAGCAACCTTCTCGTCCGACAAAACTCAAACACCTCCGAACAAGTGAAATCCTCTGCGCGCCAGATTAATCAAAATGGCCCTGAAGCAGAGCAACAGGCTTGACAAGACACGGCTCTCAAAAAGAGCACGCCTTTGTAAATGACAAGGCCACTTCAACCCCACAGCCGAGAGTAAGCGATGAGCACCACTCGACTATGATGCACCTCGGCTTTTGCTCCTTCCTCACTAAAAACACACAAAAAACCTTCAGTTTATGTCATTAAAAACAAAAATGCCACACTTTCTGTGCTATTTTGGGGCTGATTATTCTCTAAACTAGAAACTTCTACCCACTCAGTTAAAACAAGGTCCCGTCCACCATGGTGGTAGCATCTTATCGCCAAAAAAACCAAATTATACTGAAATTGGGTGGCAGGAAGGAAATACGTCCCTGCCAAAGGAGGTGTAAGGCACTCCTTCCCTCCACTAGCCTGCAGGTCACCCTAGGGCAAGGTGTAGCACCCGCTTAGCCTCCCCGATCAGGGCTACGTGAAGCCGTGGGAGCAGGTGGTGGACGGTTGTATGAGCAGCAGGTGCAGATCTCAACTCCTGACACTGACACCAGGCAGACAGTCTCTGAAGCGTATTGATAATGGGCTGGGGGTCACCCGTCTTGTAAAGACACACGCTGCCCAGAAAGAAGGCAATGGCAAACCACTTGTGTAGAAAACTTCGCCAAGAACAATCCTGTCCACGGAAAGACCCACAATCGCCCACACCATACGACACGGTACATAATGAGCGATACTACAGGATGTAGATTTTCTACAATAATACTGTAATATTCCTAGCCAACTTCAATCATGTTCATCTCCAGCATTCCAAGGGAGGAAAGTACTTACTGACGCAGCTCGGTCTTTACACAGCTGGATACCCGAGGGTAGCAGACACTGAAAAGGCTGCATGCCGAAGTCCTGGACGTGAACCAGTCACCACAAGTCAGGCGCTTGACCAGTGGCACAAAGTGGACTTCTAGGTCTGCAGGAGAGTGCTCGTGGGAGATGGCTCGCAGTGAATCGATGGCTTTATTTCGTACTACCGATTTTTCCACCGTTGCCAGGTTCTCCAAGGGAGGCTGATTAGTGGGAAAGAATTAAACTGAAACACATCTTCTTTTTACTCTACTTCTAAGAAACACAATATTTAGAAACAATCTTTAAGATAAATTCTTAAATTGCTGAGAATTAGGAATTCTCATAAAGAAAATGAGACAGGGAAACATTTAAAGGCAGAAGAATATAGAGCCGTGCTGGAGGACAAAACACAAACTACCAAAAACTGTATAAATCAAAGGACATATTTTCTCAATCACAGAAATTCCCAAGGTTCCTAACCAGAAAACTCTGTACTAATATTAAATGGAAATTACACTGACACATTCCTAATTACCAGTAATTACTATTTCATCTTCAAATTAAGTACCAATAATTGTTCATCCTATGAGGTTTTAATATGCAAATAAACATGAAGCTGCCTGTCAGAATAATTTTGCCAAAGTTTGAGGGAAGTCCATGGTCATCCACTTTGTTAGAAGAAATAAAAGTGTAAACTACTTTCTAAATTGGGAGAAAATTCAAGAATCCGAGGTGCAAAGGGACTTGGGAGTCCTCGTGCAGCATTCACTCAAGGTTAACTTGCAGGCTGAGGAAGGCAAATGCAATGTTAGCAGTCATTTCGAGAGGACTAGAATATAAAAGCAGGGATGTAATGTTAAGGTTTTATAATGTATTGGTGAGGCATCATTTAGAGTATTATGAGGAGATTTGGGCCCCTCATCTAAGAAAGGAGGTGCTGACAGTGTGCAGAGTTTCAAGGAGATTCACAAAAATAATACTGGGAATGAAAGGCTTGTCACGTGAGGAGCCTTTGATGGCTCTGGGCCTGTACTCGCTGGAGTTCAGAAGAATGAGAAGAGACCTCATTGAAACCTATCAAATGTTGGAAGGTCTGAATAGAGTGGATGTGGAGAGGATGTTTCCTATGGCAGGGGAGTCTAAGGCTAGAGGGCACAGCCCCAGAATAGAGGGATATGCTTTTAGAATGAAAATGAGGAGGAATTTCTTTAGCCAGAGGGTGGTGAATATGTGGAATTCTGTGCCACAGGTGGCTGTGGTGGTCAAGTCAGTGGGTATATTTAAGGCAGAGATTAATAGGTTCTTGATAGGTTCATGGCATCAAAGGTTACTGGGAGAAGACTGGGGAGTGGGGCAGAGGAGGCGAAAAAAGGATCAGCCATGATTGAAAGACAAATTGATAAGACTCTTGATTAATCGCAGCATGGAAGGATACAGGGAGAAGGCAGGAGATTGGGGCTGAGAGGGGAAAATGGATCGATGGGCCAAATAGCCTAACTCTGCACCTATATCTTATATAACTATTCAAACAACAACTGTGCCCACGTTTCAGTTTAGAATTGCAGGCATCACAGGGGCTCCGAGAAAACGTTTCTGAATTGCTATTTTCTATAATACAAAGCCACGCCATCTCAGCGTTCTTCAAGAAACACTGCTAAAAGTTTGTGATATTTTATATACAGCCCCCACCCACACATGAGCAAATTGGATTCCTTACGTAAATGCTTTAAGAATTCTCTGCCTGTACTCGCAGGTAATTTTACACAAAAAGAAAACATTTTTGAAAGGAGTATCAATACAAAAGAACGTACACACTCTATACGCAACATACTGACGCTGGAATGTCTAATTTGAAACCACTGCAATCAATAAAGTAAAACATGGAATAGTAAAGTACAGAAACAGGCCATTCGGCCCACAATGTTGTGCTGAACCAGCTAAAAAGAAAATCAAAAACCACCAAGAACTAATCCCTCCTACCTACACAATGTCCATCTCCCTCCATCTTTTTCATACCCATGCGCCTATCCAAAAGTCTCTGAAAAGTCTCTACCATCATACCAGTCAATGTATTCCAGGCATCCACCACTCTGATGGTAAAAAAAACTTACCCCTCACATCCCCCTTGAACCTACCTACCCACTCTCACCTTTAATGCATACCTCTGGTATTAGACATTTAAATCCTGGGAAACAGATACTCCTCTTTACTTAATCTATGCACATGCTCCTCATAATCTTACAAACCTCTAGCAGATCTCCCCTCGGCCTCCAGCGCTTCAGAGAAAACAACATAAGTTTATCCAGCTCTCATGATCACACGTCCTCTAAACCAGGCAACATTCTGGCGAACCTCTTCCGCATCGACCCCAAAGCCCCAACATCTTTCCTATAGTGGGACAATCAGAACTGCATGCAATACTCCAGACGTGGCCCACCCAGAGTCTGATAAAGTTGCAGCACTTCCTCTAAAGCAGGCAGCATCCTGGTTAAACCTCATTGATCGAGCTACTTTGGTGGTTTCATAAATTGATTTCATTGTTTTAATTCTGAATTGTCCTATGATGAACTGATCACTGAAAATCATTTCAATTTGATCTATGCCCTGTAATAGCCTGAGGCCCTCGTTATTTAATTTCAGAATCTTGTTCCCCATTACGGGTATTTAAAAACAATACAAGTACGTTATTTTAAATAAATATTTAATGCATAGGACCATTGCATCTGGGCATTAAAATCTGTGTTTTGTTTCCCCCAGTTGGGCTCATGTTGAACGTATATTTGGTCAATACAGAGCAGAGGTTTCAGTGTTCGGGGGACGGTATCAGTCCGTGTATGTTTTCCAACAGGCTGCGTGGGTGAACCTGGATCAGGGGTAGAGTAACTACACTTCACTGTAGCAATTCTCAATGATACACCCCTCCAATATTTCAACCAGGTCCTGAAGAAGGGTCTCGGCCAGAAACATCGACCGCTTACTCTTTTCCACAGACGCTGCCTGAGCTGCTGAGTTCCTCCAGCGTTTTGTGAGAGTTGATTTGGATTTCCAGCATCTGCAGACTTTCTCGTGCCTACAAATATGTTGGGGTGGCACAAAGCCTCATCTGCCTCAAAGATTTTATTGCAAACAATAAAAGCAGAGAGGGTTCTGTATGTGTCCGTTTACCCCTCATTCATGCAACCCATCATAACAAAGAAAGATTACAGGGCCATTGCCGGGTTTGGAGGACTTGAGTTATATGGAAAGATTGAATATGTTAGGACTTCTTTTTATCTTGGAACATAGAAGATTGCAAAGAGATATGACAGGAGGAGACAAGATTACGAGGGGTTTAGATAGGGTAAATGCAAGCAGTCATTGTCCACTGAGGTTGGATGAGACTGCAGCTAGAGGTCATGGGTTAAGGGTGAAAGGTAAAATGTTTAAGGGGAACATGTGCTGAACTTTTCTATGACTCATTATAAAGTCACTTACTTTATCATTGCCTGTGGAACCCTGCTGCTTTGAGAATCACCTTCTGGAAATTAACCTTTATTAAGACAGTAATACCACTTCAATGGCATTAACCGCGTGTCTGTCTTGTGCAGTGCTTTGTAAATGTACGACCGCTCTTACCAGCAAACAGTGAACATACTCCGGTCCGCCAACGAGCACCGTGAAGCTCCCTAGTTGCTCCGCTAATGCCAGCAGTGCCTCGTCTTCATCGAAAATGGTGTCTGCATCTAGACGAGAAATCAGTGGCAAGGTGACTCTGAGAGGCGATTGTTCAAACCGAAGCAGCCCAACCACACGCAGCTTTGTACCTACCAGTCAGAAGTGGGAGCAGCTCATTCCGGGTATGCTCTACCCCCAAGGCCAAGGCAATTGTGGACAGTTGCTTTATGTTGTTCAACCGTGACTGGGGAAAGGAAAGAAATGAAATTGATCAATGCCATCCAACCCGGAACAGAATTCTGGAAAAAAAAAGATATTACTGGCCACTCCACTGGGCACCGCACAACATTATTCTCGTCAGCACAAGTCCCGAGCCCAGTCATTAAATGGTTTCTCTTTCTACAGATGCCGAGCCTCTGCTTTGGTCATCCATTTCCATGAATACAGGACCATAATTCACTGAAAGTGGTGCCATGGGTAGATATGGTCATGAAGAAAGCTTCTGGCACCTTGGGCTTCATAAATCAAGGTAAGTTTGGATGTTATGTTGAAATTCTATAAGACAGTAGTAAGACCTAATTTGGAGTGTCATGTGCACTTTCAGCTGCCTACCCACAGGAAAGATGTCAGTAAAGTTGAAAGAGTACAGAGAAGGTTTAGAAGGATGGTGCCAGGACTGGAGGACCTAAGTTATGAGGGAAGATTGAATAGGTTAGGCCCTTATTGCTTGGAACATAGAAGATTGAGAGGAGATTTGACAGAGGTATGAAGGATCTAGGGTAAATGCAAGCAGATTTTTGCCACTTAGGTTGGGTGGGACTACAACCAGAGGCCATGGTTTAAGAGTGAAAGGTGAGAGGTTTAAGGGGAACATGAGGGGGGAATTTCTTCACTCAGAAGGTGGTGAGAGTGTGGAATGAGCTACATACTTTTCAAAAACTTGTGAACGTCAGAAGCAATATAGCAATGCAAAGGGCCTTAAGAATAAGTTGAGGGTGATATGAAGGATCTTCCAGCAATGGAACAGAAACAAAAAGAATAAAGCTAGATCAAGTCCTTTGAATAACCATATACTTAATTTCCTCAACAGTTTTCCAAATTAAACAATGAATATTGTGGATAGCAAATTGATTTTGGAGTAGTATATACAGACAACTTTCTTATTGCCCTAATCAAAGACTGGCAGGACAGTCAAGGTAAGAAGGTATAACAATAATCTTACCTCTAGTTTTTTACTGAGTCTGGCCTCCTGTGCCTTCAATCTCTCCTCCTGATACTTTTCATGCACTTCCTTCAATTTGTCTACACTAGATCTCTTGGCAGATGCTGTCCCTGTTAGGGATGCAATCAAATCAAAGTTATAATAGGTAGTAGCTTCCAATTCAACCAATTCTTTATCATTCAAAATATACACCTCAGCAGGGAGAAATCAACTAACAATTTTACTTAGTTTCTATTCATTTATCGCTACCTGAAGCTTAAGTTTCCAATTAAAATCTATCTGATTCAACGCAGTAATAGCTGCCAGAATTAATTGGAAACTCTCACATACCATTTTGTTTTGTTTATCACACATGTACTGACAGCCCCAGTCTTAGAACACATACCAACTAACACATGTAGGGTTCTTGGTAATGTTAACTGCTAAGGCTAATGAAATGGCGTCTCTGTAATGCTAACTGCTGATGTAATAGTTTCTCTGTAGCTGCGATATTTGGGTTTTAACTACAGATAACAGGGAACTAACCAAATGAGAGACACATTATTCTATCTTGTTTGTCTGGGAACCGAGCTTTTGTGGTTTTTCGGTCGAGGCGAGTGAGGAGGTAGAACGAGTGCGGGGAGTGCTCGGTGATCACCGGACGGAGTCTACGGGAATTCGAGGGTCCAGCGGTTGGCAACGTTTCGGCGGAGGTCATTGAGGAGGAACACCGGAGGCGTGAGCTCCAAAGATTTTTGTGCACAAACTGTTAACTTTAACAAGAGTGGCGTCTTTGTCTTTTATATTTGGTTTCTCTACTAACCACACAACAAAATAAGGGTTATAAAGGCCATGTGTCAGTTTGCCATCACCGTGAAGGCCGACGAAAAGGAAAGGGCGGATTGAGCAGTGGATCATTTGGGGGCTTCTGATGATGCCCTACCTCCAGTTTACTGTAACCTGACTGCTCTGAAGAGCAAGCAGCTGCCGGAATTGAGTTCTGGAGGAGTGGCAGCTGCTCAGTGAGGTGATCCGGGCACTGGCACTATCTGGTATGTATTTGGAAAGGGGGATATGGCGCAGGCGGAGAAGACAAAACCAGCTTCAGTACCTCCATTACTGAGAGAATAGCCTCGTTTGAAGTTAAAGAACCAAATTTTATACCGGTCATGTCAGCCCCGGACCGACCTCGGCCTTGCCAGCTGGTTCTGCCTGAGAAGTATCGGAGCATTGCGTTGAGTTCACTTCATGATGATTCTGGACATTTGGGGGTGGACAAGACCTATGGTTTTTCTTGCCCTGAATGAAGTTGGAGGTTGAAGAGGACTGCAAGTCGTGCATTCGCTGCATACGCCGGAAGACACTGCCTGTGCAGGCAGCTCCTCTGTCATACCTGCAGAGTGCAGGGCTCCTGGACCTGGTGTGTATGGATTTCCTGTCTATAGAACCCGATGCCAGCAACACGGCCAGTGTCTTAGTCATCACGGACCACTACACTGGATATGCTCAGGCTTTTCCTATCAAGGACCAGAAGGCGACTACGGTGGCAAAAGTGTTATGGGAGAAGTATTTCATGCATTATGGCCTTCCCCAGGCGGATACATAGCGACCAGGGATGGGACTTCGAGAGTAGACTCATCTACGAGTTACTGGGCATGCTGGGAGTTGAGAAATTGAGGACCATGCCCTATCACCTGCAGGGCAATCCCCAGCCTGAGAGGTTTAAGCTTGGGACCCTGGAGATCAGCAAGGAGAGCAGGTGGAGTTAACATATCGGGCATCTGGTTCACTGTACCCGAAATGAAGCTACTGCGTGCACGCCATATGCAGGAAGCCAAGGCGTTACTAGTGAAGGCTTGAAACATGGATTGTCCCATATAACTGCTGAAAAGGCATGTTTAATTGGGGCCCATGCAACTGTCCGAGGCTTCACCTTTAGTTTGGAGAAAGTGGGAGAAACCTAAGTCAAACTTGAGAGTAAGAACTAGTTCTACCAGGTGAGGAAAGATGGTGATGAAGGGGAACTGATGAGGTCTGTTGTCTAGAAAGAAGCAGAACATTAAGGACTTCCTGGAAGGGGATGAAAATGTATAAACACTAAACCCATAGTGAAAATAAAGTGATCTGGGCCAAGTAACTGAAAGTGATTGAAGTGATGGAGAGATTGCAGACCAGATAATGTTCTAAGTGTCGGTTGCCAGAAAAACATTGGCAAGAACTGGAGGAAGAACACTTCCTACTTCTTTTTAAAATTAGGACTACATTATCTGTTACATTGATAAAACCAGACAGGTTTCCGGTTACCATTGCATCTCTATTGGTAGAGTAATCCTTCAATACCGTACCATATGAATAGCCTGGATTGTGGGAGCCCAGGTCGGTCTTACAAGAGATAATGTTAAGCCTGGAAAATTGTAGCTATGGAGGAAAGATTGGATAAGCTTGGGTTGTTTTCTAGTCTTGAGATGTATAAAATTGGGAGGATCAAATGGCAGAAATGAGAAGAGCTTATTTCCTGAACAGGGGGATTAAAAAAAAACTGAGGTCCATCGTAACTGCTAGTAGTATTAAAAGTATTTTCACTCAGAGGATGGTAGAGGGATCTGAAATACTTCCAAGGCATAAATTCCCCTCATATTTAAAAAGTAAATGAATATCTGAAGCGCTGTGATCAACTGGGCTACAGAGCCTGAGGTAGGACGTGGAATTAGAATGGGTAGCTCTTTTCTTGACCATCACAGATGCAATTCCCAACATATTTATTTTTATGGTTCTATGAGCTTGGCTTAGGAAATAGGCAGGTAGGTTTTATTTTTAGAAACACAATTTAGTTGTTCAACTAATTTTTAAAAGTGTTTATACTTGTAAACTTTCAACTTAAAAAACTTTCTTTTATCAAGTGTTTTTGGAATGTGTCATCTCAGGTGTTTACAGAGAGAACATTTTGAGATGCAGACGTACCCTTTTTAACAAAGCAACTCAATGACACATTAGATCCTTCACCCTCAGGAAGCGATTTCCAGCTCTTTTCAGATTCAGCCCTGAAAACAAAAAGTAGAAAACTAATTTTGAGCTTAAGAGCTTGGCAGATAAATATCATATTGTCTTTGGAATTTTGCAGTGACGAAGGATCGCAGATCGACATTGCAGACTGCTTTTCTTTTCACAAATTCTGCCTGATTCCGTGCGTGTTACAGCAAGCTACTCACAACATTTCTGAGCCAAATCCCACAGACTCAGGAGCACAGCAAATATCATAGATTATCATTAAACTGCAGAATAGAATGAATTATGTCACTGGATGGAACAATCAGCTCTTGAAAGAAAACCTGCTAGAAATTTAGTAAACTTTTTGAAAACAGAAATCAAAATATCACAGATGCTGGAAATGTAAAGAGAATGACAAAATATTCAGCAGGTGAAGCAGTGTCTAAAAAGAGAGAAACAAAATTACTGAAATAATATTTCAAAAGTCACTGTCATTGTTTCATGCTCCACCTCCTCAGTAGAAAATATTGTACTACTCTTTAAAGAAGTCTGCTAAATAAATGAACAACAGTCACGTGCAACCTAATTTAAAAATAAGTACTTTCAATAGGGGAGAAGGCATCCCATTATGTTTAACTTATAAAACAGTGATACTACCAATATTCTGAGAAGTCCTTTTCCAACTAAGGCTGTATTGCCCAGTGACATTACCTTTGTAGAGAAAGTGGTTCAGCCTTGGGCTTCTCAGCAGCAATGGAGGAAGGGGTTTTGATTTGTGGTTTGGTGGAACTGGACACTTTGCTTAGTTTTGCTGGAGTTCTTTTAATCGATCCATCACAGGACTGGTAATACAAGAGAAAGAAAACGGTGAAATGTTCAAAGGTTCATTTTATTGTCAAAGTATGCACGTACAACTCTGATACTTGTCTTCTCCAGATAGCCCTGAAATACAGAAAGACCATGAGAGTTGATGAAAGAAAAGACACCAACTCTCCCCACCATCAGTACGACAAAGAAAAGAAACAATAACAATCCCCGACCCCCTCGCCTGCAAAACAGACCAGTGACAGTAACATCGAAACCCCCAACCCCACCTTACACACAAAATATTTACAGCTCACCCACCCACCAACCAGCCACAATTAACAAAACACCAAAACCTGAAGGAAACCAATATGAAGTACAGTCCAAAATTCACATATGTCTCAGGATATTGGAAACAGCTTTCCATCGGCATACGAAGACAGTGGCTGCAAACTCAACAAATCAGCAAAAGCATTTTCAACTTAATCAATCCAATTTTAGTTGGTAAATTAATCAAGGCTGACAACTGAAAATATTCAGAGGATGGCAAATCAATTTGGCTAAATGCTGTAAAAAATAAATTGTAAAGACTGCAACAATCCAGATTTCCCCAAACTTTCAGAAAGCATTGCCTCCTGCTGCTTTAACATAGCAGATACAAAGCAGGAGAATAGCAGCAACTGGGGAAAGACAACCGAACGCACTATTGAATGCTGCATACTTTTCAAAGACTTTTGAAAGTCAGAAGCAATATAGCAATGCAAAGGGCCTTAAGAATGAGTTGAGGGTGATATAAAGGATTTTCCAGCAATGGAACAGAAACAAAAAGAATAAAGGTAGATCAAGTCCTTTGAATAATCATGCACTTAATTTCCTCAAACACCAGGAAATCTGCAGATGCTAGGATTTCAAGCAACACACATAAACATTCACCAGCAACTTTGATGTGTGTTACTGAATTTCCTCAACAATTTTCCAAATTAAAAAATGAATATTGTGGATAGCAAATTGATTTTGGGGTAGTATATACATACAACGTTCTTATTGCCCTAATCAAAGACTGGCAGGGCAGTCAAGGTGAGTACGACGACAATCTTACCCTTAGTTCGTTAATGAGACTGACCTCCTGTGCCTTCAATCTCTCCTTCCGAAGCTTCTGCCCTTTCTTCAATTTGTTTACAATAGGTTTATGTTTCCTCAGATCATCTTTAGGTGCATGAATCCTGCCCTCGATATCACTCTGCTCAGATGCTTTCTCTGTTCAGGATGCAATCAAATCAAAGTTATAATAGGTAATAGCTTCCAATTCAACCAATTATTTATCATTCAAAATACATACCTCAGCGGGGTGAAATCAACTAACAATTTTACTCAGTTTCTATTCATTTATTGCTACTTGAAGCTTAAATTTCGAATTAAAATCCACCTGATTCAATGCATTAATAGCTGCCAGAATTAAATGGAAACTCTCACATACGATTTTGTTTTGTTTATCACACATGTCCTGAGATCCCCAGTGGCAGGAAATGCATTTTGATTTTGACACTGTCCTCCTGGTACCATTCTCCCGTAAATATAATCAAAAGCTGTCACTGTACAGTGCAATCAGATCCATAACTCACTAAATGCACTCTTAAAGCTCAGAATACTACTAACACACAGCTGAGCAAGGCAATAGACTCTTAAATGTCTTCTTAATTGGCCCAGTAAGCCAATAGATGAAGGGCAAACAGGGAAGGAAAGAAATACTGATATCCCCCAAAATACCAATTACGCACATAAAGCCCCAACCTCGTCGGACACCGACCGGCCAGAGTCACGGCCTCGTTGGAGACGTGGCTCACACTCTCAACAGCAAATACAGTTGTGGACTCATTGAGATCATAAGCAGGGAAACATCAGGAAACAATTTAAATATAAAATCAGATTTTTAAAAAAATCGAAGCTAATGGTGAGCATTGCATCAATAGGCAGAGAAACACTTGCTGCAAAATAGATTACATGCAACATTTCACTAACCAAAGCTAGAACTCACTGACCACTGCTTTTAAACCTTTTCCTTTGTGTGGTACAAATCTTGCCAGTGTAGTTTTCATGTTGATTTCCAGAGTTCAATTTGATTCGGGCTATTTAATCCCACACCCTGTCAAATACAGCCTCATTAAAGGCAGTCACTCAAATCACCTGTAAATACTGCACTAACTCTGACCCTGGAAAGTCAAAATGGGCATGGGGAACAGATTACTGAAGAGCAAATGTCCCTTAAGAGCACAGTTGGTGACACCTCCCATTACTTTTATGATTGGACAGTAATTAGCCAGATCGGATATACTCTGTTTTTGGTGGATAGAACGTAACTAGGGACATGTAGTTGCCACTGACAGACCTGTACTGGATATGCTTGGCTTGCTAGGCATTTAGTTCTGAAGTGCAACTTTAAGCACGACACATCGGAGGTTGTCCATTTTCATTATTATTGCTGTTCCTGCTACTCGCTCATTCTTTGATTTGGCTGAAAACTACCATTATAACAGTGAGGACTTTGGGAGGAAGCACAGATGCATCATTCACTCAGTTCTTCCAGTTGAATATAGTTTCACAAAGTTCATTCCAGGCTCTGGTTTAATTGAAGGTGGGGATCTTCACTGGAGAAGTGTCCTCATGTTAGCTAACCTATCACCATCACGACTGTGTGATCCAGGGTGGCAGAACTTTGATCAGATCCATTGGTTGGGGAACTGCTGAACTCTTCATTGAAGATGAGAAAATCTGCAGATATAGGAAATCCAAAGTAATACCCAGAAAATGCTGAAGGAACTCTGCAGGCTAGGCAACAGCTACGGAAGAGAGTTAACAGTCGTGGAACAGTCCATGTTTCAAACCTAAACGGGCATCACTCCACAACTCTTCCTACGCTACAAAGATAACTGCATTGGTCCTGCTTCCAGCACCCATGCTGAGCTCATCAATTTCCTCAACTTTCTCCAATTTCCACACTGCCCTCAACTGGCCCACTTCTGACACCTCTCACCCCTTTCTCGATCCCCGTCTCCATCTTTGGAGACAGTTTATCTGCTGATACTCTTTACAAACCCACTGACTCTCACAGCTCTCTGGACAAGACATCTTCCCACCCTATCACTTGCAAAAATGCCATTCCCTGGCCTCAGTTCCTCCATTTCCACTGCATCTGCTCCCAGAATGAAGCTTTTCATTCCAGAACAACTGAGATATCCTCCTTCTTCAAAGAAAAGGGCTTCCTTTCCTCCACTATCAACGTAGCCCTCAACCACATTGCACAAATCACCCTGAACCCTTCCACCTGCCGCCACACGAAGGATAGGGTTCCTCTTGTCCTCACCTATCACCACACAAGCCTCTGCATCCCGCACGTAACTCTCTGCAACTTCTGCTATCTCCAAAGGGAGCCCACCACCAAGCACATCTTTCCGTAGGAATCACTCCTTACACGACTCCCTTGTCCACTCATCCCTCCCCACTGATTTCCCTCCTGGCACTTATCCTTGCAAGCAGAACAAGGGCCACACCTGCCCCTACACCTCCTTCCTCACTACCATTCAGGGCTTCAAACAGCCCTTCCACGCCAGGCGACACTTCACCCGTGAGTCTGTTGGGATCACCTATAGTATCTAGTGTTGCCTCCTATATATTGATCAGACCAGACTGGGAGACATTTGTCAAGCAGCTTCGCTCCATCTGCCACAAAAAGCGGGATTTTCCGGTGGCCAGCCATTCCAACTCTACTTTCCATTCCATTATGTCAGTCCATGGTCTCCTGTCACTGTGAGGCCACCCTCAGGTTGGAGCGGCAAAGAGCTTATTTTTTGTTTGGGTGATCTCCAACCTGATGGCACAAACGTCAATTTCTCAAACTTCCAGTAACTGCCTCCTCCTCCTCTCCATTCGTTTCCCTCTCTCACCTCATCTCCTTACCTGCCCATCACCTCCCACTGGGGCTCCTCCTCCTTCCCTTCTTCAATGGTCCTCTGTCCTCTCCTATCAAATACCCCCTACTCTAACCCTTTACCCCTTTCACCAATCAACTTCCCAGCTCTTTACTTTAACCGCTCCATCTCTCCCAGTATCACCTATCACCTGCCAACTTGTATCTCTTCCTTCCTTTCCCCCACCTTCTTTTTCTGACTCCTTCTTCCTTCCGTTCCAGTCATGAAGGTTTTCGGCCTGAAACATCGATTGTTTACTCTTTTCCTTTAATGCTGTCTGGCCTGCTGAGTTCCTCCAGCATTGTGTGTGATGCATCTGTTTACTGCATGCTGCTTTTGCCATTTAACAAGCTGATGGTTCTGTGTAGCAGCTCTATTCAGTTCAGATCCACCCAATGCAACTTGTAAAACTTCTTTCTATACTCACCACTGAACTGGCATTGGTCCCTAGCCTGATAGTAATGGTCAAAAGGAGTGATAGACCAGGCCTCGAGATTACAGTTTGCAGCTGAATACAATTCTGCTGATATGGACAATTGCAACCCTTCATGAGCAACTAGATTTGCTGAGACTCTCCCATCAGTACTGAGCTGTAACGTTAGCTGTGCTTACATGGAATTCTGTGAGTACCTGCCGAGTATAAATACTGAAAAGCTCACACATAGCTGTCAGAAACTTCATACCTGATTGTGTCATGGATACAGATTCGTCAGACGAGCTGCAGGATCCTTGGCATGACTGTAAACTAGGGCTGGTGTTAGTCTTTCTATCAGCTTCGTTTGATGAAGGGGCACTGTCTTCTGAGGAAGCAGACTGCACAAGGGCAAGAGAATGGAAATAGATTAGTTCCCGAGCTGTTAGTATTTTCTGATTTGATAAAATAAAGATTAGATGGGCAGGAAGCTTGCAAACATTTAACATCCAGCAACTTAAATTCTGTACATCCGTCCACTGGATTGCCCCCTCCCTGCCCTTTCAATGCATCCCATTATATCCTTCCATATATTTCACTAACCTGCTGCAACCTATTAGCCCAAACCCTCAAAGTTTAATGTTCATCTCAAACATGTTACCCTTGAAAGAATCACACAAGAAATTCCCAGCCTTTTCTTTGTGCCCAGTGATCTCATTTAGACCCTGCCATAGTCTACTGGCATCCCTTTGGTTAACCTGGGCTTCCAACTCGGCTCGATATTGCCTCTTGGCGCCCCTAATGGCTTTCCGGAGTTCACGCCTGGATTCTGTGTAGCCACTGGTATCCCCGGACCTAAAAGCCGCAGCTCTAGCCTTTAAAAGGGATTTGACCTCATAATTCATCCATGGTTTCCGGTTAGGGAATACCCGGATCGTCTTGTGAGACACACAGTTCTCCGCGCATTTCCAAAGAAGTCTGTGACAGCTGAGGCATACTCATTGAGGTTAGCTGCCGAGTCCTTGAATACCTGGTCCATTTCCGACACCTCCCTCCCCTTTCTAGATCTTTCTGTCTCTATCTCTAGAGACAGCTTATCTACTGATGCCTACTATAAGCCTACAGACTCTCACAGCTATCTGGTCTATTCCTCTTCTCACCCTGTCTCTTGAAAAAATACCATCCCCTTCTCGCAAATCCTCCATCTCCGCCGCATCTGCTTTCAGGATGAGGCTTTTCATTCCAGGACGAAGGAGATGTCCTCCTTTTTTAAAGAAAGGAGCTTCCCTTCCTCCACCATCAACTCTGCTCTCAAACGCATCTCTGCCATTTCACGCACATCTGCTCTCACCCCGTCCTCCCACCACCCCACTAGGGATAGGGTTCCCCTTGTCTTCACCTACCACCCCACCAGCCTCCAGGTCCAACAAATAATTCTCTGTAACTTCCGCCAGCTCCAACGAGATCCCACCACTAAGCACATCTTTCCCTCCCCCTCCGCTTTCCACAGGGATGGCTCCCTACGCGACTCCCTTGTCCATTCGTCCCCACCATCCCACCCCACTGATCTCCCTCCTGGCACTTATCCTTGCAAGCGGAACAAGTGCTACACACGCCCTTACACTTCCTCCCTTACCACCATTCAGGGCCCCAGACAGTCCTTCCAGGTGAGGCGACACTTCACCTGTGAGTCGGCTGGGGTGGTATACTGCGTCTCGTGCTCCCGATGCAGCCTTCTATATATTGGTGAGACCCGACGCAGACTGGGAGATCGTTTCGCTGAACACCTACGCTCTGTCCACCAGAGAAAGCAGGATTTCCCAGTGGCCACACATTTTAATTCCACGTCCCATTCCCATTCCGATATGTCTATCCATGGCCTCCTCTACTGTAAAGATGAAGCCGTACTCAGGTTGGAGGAGCAACACCTTATATTCCGACTGGGTAGCCTCCAACCTGATAGCATGAACAGTGACTTCCCTAACTTCCGTTAATGCCCCACCTCCCCCTCGTACCCCATCCATTATTGCCCATCCTCTGGGCTTCCCCCCTCCCCCTTTCTTTCTCCCTAGGCCTCCTGTCCCATGATCCTCTCATATCCCTTTTGCCAATCAGCTGTCCAGCTCTTGGCTCCATCCTTCCCCCTCCTGTCTTCTCCTATCATTTCGGATCTCCCCCTCCCCCTCCCACTTTCAAATCTCTTACTAGCTCTTCCTTCAGTTAGTCCTGACGAAGGGTCTCGGCCCAAAATGTCGACTGCACCTCTTCCTATAGATGCTGCCTGGCCTGCTGCGTACACCAGCAATTTTTATGTGTGTTAATTAATTAGGTGCTGATTGCATCGTCTCTGATCTGGGCCGACATTTACATGCCAGGCAGCACCTAATTAATTAGCTTGTTTATTTTGGCTTTTTTCTGGGTGCGTTCCGGCTATCGCTGCACCACTGCATGCTTCGCGGATCAGTAGCGGTCCGCGGCCCGGAGGTTGGGGACCACTGATGTACAGCGTAGTTTCACTTAGCAGAGTCAAGAAGACAGCCAGCACGCTGGAACATTCACACATCTTTCTATCAGACAGTTCTTTGTAAGCACTCAAAACATCCTGCAAACCTGCCCTGAACCTACGTGCCCTTTCAAGGTTAAAGTCATACTTTTCTGCAATCATTGCAGCATTGTCAATTGTAGCGAAAATCTCACGCAGTTCAAAGCTATGGCAGCTTAATGCTGAGATGCTGAGTGTAGTTCCCGGGGAAGAAGCTTGGCTTTTCGCCACTCTCGCAGCTCGGGGTGCGCGCTGCCTCTATAACGGCTCGCTTCACAACAAACGCTGAACGCTATTTCACTTTTCGCTGCTCAGGGTGCGCGCTGCCTCTATAACCGCTCGCTTCACAACAAACGCTGAACGCTATTTTCACCACTCTCTCTGCTCGGGGTGCGCGCTGCCTCTATAACGGCTCGCTTCACAAGAAACGCTGAACGCTATTTTCACCACTCTCGCTGCTCAGGGTGCGCGCTGCCTCTATAACGGCTCGCTTCACAAGAAACGCTGAACGCTATTTTCACCACTCTCGCTGCTCGGGGTGCATGCTGCATTTTTTTGTAACAGTGAAAACACCTTCTTGTCAGCGAAAACCGGTAACTAATTTGGTCTTTCACAACAGCGAGGAGTCGTAAAGTGAACGTTCCAAAAAACGGGGGCCAGCTGGACACTGAACACTTGCTGACAAGTTTGGAATTACCTGAGATCTTTCCTCTTCATCCTGCCTGAGCAAGCATCTGGTCCATCTCAACCCCATTTTGTTCGGGAGTTATCACCTCTTTAGCTCTCTATTATTTCCTAGCTGAAGACTGAGACACAACAGTTTGTGCTTCTTATCTGATATCAACACCAAAATATTTCTCATGGTTTCTGATTTGGCCACTGTGATGTCATCAGCTATTGTGATGTCATCAGCCACTGTGATGACATCAGCCATTGTGATGTCATGACCCACTGTGATGACATCAGCCACTGATTAAAACTAATTAAAACATGCTATCCCAAATATTTGAAGCACTTCATTATTTGAACCTTCCCATCATTGATTATAATCATTGGCCACAAATTTCAGTTGGGGTGGGTCTTGTGATTTATTGAATGAAACAGTTGTGTCTGACAGACTTTTTGTTCCAATGTACACAGAAAAGAAAACGACACAGAATTACATTCGTGATCCCAGTGCATTAATATTCACCTCTTTGGGCAAGTTAGGATTAAAAAAAAGAAATCACTCTAAATTGTTCTCCGAGGCAAAAGAATAATAAGGGGAAAGTTGACATTTGTCCGTACAATTGGCTTTAATTGATTCCTAATCTAAATTACCTTCCCACCAATGGTTAGCCAAATAGCCTCACACCTCCTTCCTGCAGGAAGCAAAGAATCTTTAAAATATAGAAATGGTCTTTGAGGAAAACAAATCCTGGCACTTCTAGAAGAATTGCCAACTGAAGAAAACTCAATTCTACCATTGACTTGTTTCCAAAATGCATCAGGCTTGTTTAGATGTTCCTTTGCAAACTTCTGATGCTGAAATTTGTGGTAACGATGCAGGAAAAGTTTTCTTCTGATGACTCTTCCATGAAGGTCATATTTCTTCAGTGTCGCTGCACAGTAGAACAGTGCACCACCACTCCAGAGTCTGCTAAATCTTCCTGAAGGTCTTTTGCAGTCAAACAGGGGTTTTCATTTGCCTTTCTGGCAATCCTATGAGTAGCTCTCTTGGAAAGTTTTCTTGGTCTTACAGACCTCAACTTGACCTCCACCGTTCCTGCTAACTGCCATTTCTTAATTACGTTACGAACTGAGGAAACGGCTATCTGAAAATGCTTTGCTATCATCTGATAGCCTTCTCCTGCTTTGTGGACATCATTTATTTTAATTTTCAGAGTGCTAGGCAGCTGCTTAGAGGAGCCCATGGCTGCTGTTTGTTGGGACAAGGTTTGAGGAGTCAGGGTATTTATAAAGCTTTAAAATTTGCATCACCTGGCCTTTCCTAATGATGACTGTGAACAAGCCATAACCCTAACAAGCTAATTAAGGTCTGGAACCTTGGTAAAAGTTATCTGAGAACTCAAATCTTTTGGGGTCCCTAAACTTTTCAATGGTGCTCCTTTCCTTTTTTTCACTCAAAAATTGTACAAAACCAAAATAATACACTAATCTTGCTCAATATGTTGAAAAGAATGTTTCATCTTCAACGTTATGATTTTTGGAGATCAGTTCATCTTCTACTCACTTAACTATTCACAGTAACAGAAATTTTGACCGGGGTGCCCAAACGTTTTCCTGCCACTGTATGTCAATTTAGGCAGCTGCAGGTACCATGATGTTTACTTCTGCATAGACTGCAAGTGAACGTTATATTTTTTTTCAATATTACTGGTATTGTGAAAATGGTATTCTTCATCATCCACTTCAAGGTTCGACATGTGTGTTTAGAGATGCTCTTCTGCACACCACTGTTGTAACGTGAGGTGATTTGAGTTACTGTCACCTTCCTGTCAGCTTGTACCAGTCAGTTGTCGTTTTGGGCCAAGATGCTTCATCAGGACTAGAAAAAAAAAGATGAGATCAGAGTAAGAAGGTGGGGAAGACGTACAAGGTTGTGGGTGATAGGTGAAACCAGGAGATGGGGAGTGGTGAGGTAAAGAGCTGAGAAATTGGTGAAAGAGATAAAGTGCTGGAGAAGGGGGAATCTGATAGGAGAGGACAGAAGGCCATGGAAGAAAGGGAAGGGGGAAGAGCACCAGAGGGAGGTGATGGGCAGGTAAGGAGATAAGGTGAGGGAGCAAAATGTGAATGGAGAATGGTGAAGTGGGGGGGTCATTACCGGAAGCAGGAGAAATTGATGTTGATGCCATCAGGTTGGAGGCTACCCAGACGGAATAAGGAGTTGTTCCTCCAACCCGAGTGTGGCCTCATCGCAGCAGTAGAGGAGGCCATGGACCAACATGTTGGAATGGGAATGGGAGGTAGAATTAAAATTGGTGGCCACCAGGAGAAGTGCCACAGCTGCCCCTGGATCTCCTCCCTCACTACCATTCGGGGCCCAAACAGTCCTTCCAGGTGAGGCAACATTTCACCTGTGAGACCCGGCCCAGATTGGGAGACCACTTTGACGAGCACCTACAGTCCATTCAGCAGAAGAAACCAGGACCTCTTGGTGGCCACCAATTGACTTGGATGAGGAAGTGGAGGATTAGGTTAGTAAATTTGCTGATGACACAATGGTTGGCGGGGTTGTGGATAGTGTGGATAGCGGGACATTGATAGGATGCAAAACTGGGCTGAGAAGTGATAGATGAAGTTCAACACAAATAAGTGAGAGGTGGTTCATTTTGGTAGGTCAAATATGATGACAGAATATAGTATGAATGGTAAGGCTCTTAGCAATACGGTGACCTTTTATCCAATATTTTCATTTAATTATTTATTACTCTTTCAGTCTTTTTTTCAAAGTTTTAGATTTCATCAGAAAGTCTTTCTTTCTTTCTTGATCGTATCCTGAAAATGGACTGCCCAGTCCTCTTTTTTTTTGTTTCTTTAGTGTAGTGGGTTCTTTTTCCTTTTCATTTAAAACCCAATGTTTTTTCCTTTCTCTTCATAAACTGCTAAGACAATTGTTATTTTCATTTTTTATTATATATTTTATACTAGTTTAACAATATCTATGATTTTGACAATGTCTATCTTAATCTTGGATTATATTGTTACCGATATATATATTTGAATGAATTCTCCTCTTGATTTGTATTTAAGCTTTTTTTAAATCAATGAAAAGATTAATGAAGAAAAAGACTCTTGGCAGTGTGGGGGATCAGAGGGATCTTGGGGTCCGAGTCCATAGGATGCTCAAAGCTGCTGTGCAGGTTGGCTCTGTGGTTAAGAAAGCATACAGTGTATTGACCTTCATCAACCGTGGGATTGAGTTTAGAGCCGAGGGGTAATGTTGCAGCTATATAGGACCCTGGTCACACCCCACTTGGAGTACTCTGCTCAGTTCTGGTCGCCTCACTATAGGAAGGATGTGGAAAGCATAGAAAGGGTGCAGAGGAGATTTATAAGGATGTTCCCTGGACTGGAGAGCATGCCTTATGAGAATAGGTTAAGTGAACTCGGCCTTTTCTTCTTGGAGCGACGGAGGATGAGAGGTGACCTGACAGAGGTGTATAAGATGATGAGAGGCATTGATCGTTTGGATAGTCAGAAGCTTTTTCCCAGCTAGCATGAGAGGGCACAGTTTTAAGGTGCTTGGAAGTAGGTACAGAGGAGATGTCAGGGCTAAGCTTTTTATGCAGAGAGTGGTGAGTGCGTGGAATGAGCTGCTGGCGATGGTGGTGGAGGTGTTCTAAGAGTAAAGTTAAGAGTAAATTGCTAAGTTCTAAGAGTAAACCTAGCAATTATCAGCCTGTGAGTTTGACGTCAGTGGTGGGTAAGTTAATGGAAAATATTCTTAGAGATGGTATATATAATTATCTGGATAGACAGGGTAGCTGTTTAGGAACAGTCAACATGGATTTGTGCATGGAAGGTCATGTTTGACAGATCTTATTGAATTTTTTGAAGAGGTTACTTGAAAAGTTGACAAGGGTAAAGTGGTGGATGTTGTCTATATGGACTTCAGTAAGGCCTTTGACAAAGTTCCACACGGAAGGTTAGTTAGGAAGGTTCAATCGTTAGGTATAATATTTAAGTAGAAAAATGGATTTAACAGTGGCTGGATTGGAGATGTCAGAGAGCAGTGGTGGATAACTGTTTGTCAGGTTGGAGGCCGGTGACTAGTGGTGTGCTTCAGGGATCTGTACTGGGTCCAATGTTGTTTGTCATATACATTAATGATCTGGATGATAGAGTGGTAAATTGGATTAGTAAGTATGCAGATGATACTAAGATAGTTGGCATTTTGGATAATGAAGTGGGTTTTCAAAGCTTGCAGACAATTTGGGCCAGTTAGAAGAGTGGGCTGAAAGATGGCAGATGGAGTTTAATGCTGATAAGTGTGAGGTGCTACATTTTGGTAGGACTAATCAAAATAGGACATACATGGTAAATGGTAAGGCATTGAAGAATGCAGTAGAACAGCGTGGTCTAGGAATAATAGTGCATAGTTCCCTGAAGGTGGAATCTCATGTGGATAGGATGGTGAAGAAAGCTTTTGGTATGCTGGCCTTTATAAATCAGAGCACTGAATATAGGAGATGGGATGTAATGTTGAAA
The DNA here is from genome assembly GCF_030028105.1 of Mobula birostris. NCBI lineage: Eukaryota > Metazoa > Chordata > Chondrichthyes > Myliobatiformes > Myliobatidae > Mobula > Mobula birostris. The sequence continues at coordinate 40,523,173 of NC_092379.1, forward strand.
TTGTACAAGGCATTGGTGAGGCCAAATTTGGAGTCTTGTGTACAGTTGTGGTCACCAAATTATAGGAAGGATGTCAACAAAATAGAGAGAGTACAGAGGAGATTTACCAGAATGTCACCTGGGTTTCAGCACCTAAGTTACAGAGAAAGGTTGAACAAGTTAGGTCTTTATTGTTTGGAGCGTAGAAGTTTGACCGGGGACTTGATAGAGGCATTTAAAATTATGAGGGGGATAGATAGAGTTGACTTGGATAGGCTTTTTCCGTTGAGAGTAGGGGAGATTCAAACAAGAGGACATGAGTTGAGAGTTAAGGGGCAAAAGTTTAGGGGTAACAAGAGTGGGAACTTCTTTACTCAGGGAGTGGTAACTGTGTGGAATGAGCTTCCAGTAGAAGTGGTAGAGGCAGGTACAATTTTGTCATTAAAAAAAAGTTTGATAGGTATATGGACAGGAAAGGAATGAGGGTTATGGGCTAAGTGCAGGTAGATGGGACTAGGTGAGAGTAAGCATTCGGCACGGACTAGAAGGGCCACGATGGCCTGTTTCCGTGCTGTAATTGTTATATGGTTATATGGAAAGCAGGAGATTGCGGCTGAGAGGAAAAATGGATCACCCATGATGAAATGGCAGAGTAGACTTGATGGGCCAAGTGGCCTAATTCTGATCTGCATCTTATGCTCTTAACCACATTCTCTACTACCCCTTTATAATCCCTCCTCAATCCTATCGCTCTCTTTCTGATCCCACACCAGTTCCCCACTACCCACAACACAATTGTGTCGCGTTCTGGTTGCCTCAGGATTGGAAAGGTGCAGAGGAGGTTTGTAAACGTAACTTTGCTGGATCAAATAACAACAGTACAAAAAGATCGTTACTTATCTTTCCACCCGTTTAGTTCTTCGAGCTCAGCCGGTGAGTGAATTTGGACCTGACATCAGGGAGAGAACCTTTCTGATCTCCCCAGCAGTTCAACTAATTCACTGCCTGATGTCAGAATTGTCAGAGGTTATAAGGCCACCGATACAAAAGAACAATCAATTTGATAAGCATTCCAGCCAAGTCAATGGACTATGGATACAAAGAACAATCAGCTTGATAACCATTCCGGCCAAGTCAATGGACTATTGATACAAATGAACAATCAGTTTGATAACCATTCTCTTGGTTGACGTGCTAAGTCGTCTTAGGTGGGACGAATGATTTAATCTACGAGATGTAGATGATTTCAGCTGAGCTGACATCTTGTAGATGATTTACAGCTCAGCTCAAAGCAACCTCTCAGCTAAGTCAAGATTGGGAATTAAATATCCAAGGATATCAGGTTATACGGTATGATAGGCAGGAAGGTAAGGGAGGTGGGGTAGCGCTGTAAGGATGAGATCAGTGCGACAGTGAGAGACGATATAAGATCTAAGGAGCAGAACGTTGAGTCCATCTAGGTAGAGATTAGGAACAGTAATGGAAAAAAAATCCCTAGTGGGAGTTGTCGATCAGCCACCAAATAATCACATTACAGTGGCACAGGCAGTAAACAGAAATATCTCAGGCACGGGAGAATGGAACAGCAGTTATCATGGGAGACTAACTTGCACAGAGATTGGGTGAATCAAATTGGTCGAGACAGTCTTGTGGAGGACTTCATTGAATGCATAAATGATGGCTTTCTTGAACAGCGTGTTACTTAACCTGCAAGAGAATGTGTTATCTTAGATCTGGTCCTGTGCAATGAGAAAGGTAAGATTAGTGATCTTGTAGTTAGGGATCCTCTCGGAAAGAGTGATCACAGTATGACTGAGTTTCCCATACAAATGGAGGGTGCAAAAGTAGTCTGGGAACACAGGCTATATGGTGGGACTATTGAGGAGCAGTGGAAGACTTTCAAAGAGATTTTTCACGGTGCTCAACAAAAGTATATTCCAGTTAAAAGCACGGACAGTAAGGGTGGGGAGAGCCAGTCTTGGATAACTGAGGAAATTAAAGAAGGTGTCAAACTAAAAGCGTGTGAATAGAAAGCCTCCAAGAGTAGTGGGAAACTGGAAGACTGGGAAAATTTCAAACAGCAACAAAGACCCATCAAGCAATTAATAAAGAAAGGGAATAAGGAAAGAAAATAAACTAAAATTCTCTGGACTGTGGGCAGGTTCTGGTGGATTAGAAGACGGCGAATGTCACGCCACAGTTCAAAAAATGATGTAGGCTAATGCAGGTAACTACAGGTCAGTTAGTTTAACATCTGTAGTTGGAAAATGCTTGAAGCTATCATTAAAGAAGAAATAGCGAGGCATCTGGCAAGAAATGGATCCATCAGGCAGATGCAGCATGGATTCAGCAAGGGCAGATCCTGTTTGACAAACTTACTGGAGTTCTTTGAGGATATAACGAGCACAGTGGATAGAGGGGAACAGATGGACGTTATTTACTTGGATTTCTGGAAGGTGTTTGATAAGGTACTGCATAAAAGACTTATCCATAAGATAAGGATGCAAAGAGTTGGGGTGATGTATTAGCATGGATACAGGATTGGTTAACTGAAAGAAAGCAGAGTTCGGATGCATGGGTGTTACTCTGGTTGGCAATCAGTGGTGAGCAGTGGTGCCATATGGGTCGGTGCTGGGCCCGCAACTGTTCACAATATATATTAACCATCTCAAAGAGGGAACCAAGTGTAGTGTATCGCTTAAGTTTGCTGATGATACCAAATTGAGTGGAAAAGTAAATTGTGCAGAAGATACAGAGAGATACATATCGATAGGTTAAGTGAGTGGGCAAGGGTCTGGCAGATGGGGTACAATGTTGGTAAATGTGAGGTCATCCACTTTGTTAGGAAAAATAGAAGAGCAGATTATTATTTAAACGGTGAAAATTTCCAGCATACTGCTGTGCTGAGGGACTTGGGAGTACTTGTGCATGAATCACAAAAGCTTAGTTTGCAGGTGCAGCAGGCTATCACAAAAGCAAATGGAATACAGTATTGGCATTCATTACTAGAGGGACTGAATTGAAGAGCGGGGAAGTTATGCTGCAACTGTACAGGGTACTGGTGAGGCTGCACCTGGAGTACTGCATGCAGTTCGGGTCTCCATACTTGAGGAAGGATAGACTGGCTTTGGAGGCAGTTTGATGGTCAGGTTGGGATTGGTGCGGGGAGAGTAGAGGGCAGTGCATTCAGTGGAGGAGTGAAGGAGTGATGAATTCGATGTCCCGTCGGCAATTCGAGATGAGAAGATCCAGAGCAGGCAGAGAACCAGAGCGGGGAGGCCAAGGAGAGGAGGAGGTGAGTGAGGGTAATTTCAGAGATGTGAGAGCGGATCGTTTACACAGAGAGTGGTGGGTGCCTGCGGTGGTGGTAGAGATAGATGCATTAGAGATTTTTAAGAGACGTTTAGATAGGCACATGAATGTGAGGAAGATGGGAGGATATGGACATTGTGTAGGCAGGAGAGATGAGCTTAGTTAGCTATCTGATTACTAATTTAATTGTTCTGGCACAACATTGAGGGCCGAAGGGCCTGTTCCTGTACTATACTGTTGTATGTTCTATTAAAGGACTCCTGCCCTCAGCTGCAGGGATATCTTTGAAGGAACGTCGGAGGGTCACGCCAACGGGTCTTTTCACTGCTTTAGCCTTCAGCACAAGCAGGGCTTTGGTTCGGAGGTTGGGAACGTGAGCTGGATTTCAAGTTAACAACCAAACCTGTTGGCAGATGTTTGCCCTGGCCAGACAGCTTGGTGTCAGTGTGAGTGAGAGAGAGGATTCCAGTCTTTCTGCATGTAAGGATGTAATGCTGAGGCTTTATAAGGCAGTAGTGAGGCCTCACCTGGAGTCTTGTGTGCATTTTTGGGCCCCTTATCTCAGAAAGGATGGACTGACATTGGATGTTTGAATAGGCAGCTCAGGCAACGCATCACCAAATAATTAGATAGGGCGTCAAAGGTTAAAGGGAAAATGGGTTTGAGAGGGAAATGGATCAGCCATGATGAAACAGCGGAGCAGACTCGATAGTCTGAAAGGCCTAACTCTACTCCAATGTCTTCAGTTCTTCCGGTCTTTCATATGGAGGCTGTCCTCCAGTCCGCTGAAGGAGTCTGTTAATGAGCTAGGCCTGGAGGTTCTGCATTGGTCGGAATGGACCATGGATGTTGTGTCCTAGCTGTCTACATGATGTGAAAGCCAGGGAAGTACAACACGGAGAGCAAGTTGTTGCCCACACAGCAGGCTAGCTCTCTCCACGCAGCAGATGAATGCAAAGGAATGGCAGAGGTCGATAGTTTGGCATCAGCCCAAAGCAACTTGTTTTAAGGCGTCAGTAACCCACCTAGGTGCCTTCTCCTGTCAGTAGAAACGGTTCCACCAATCTTAGTAGCTCAGCCAGACGTGAAGGCCAGGAGCTGGACTTGGTTGTCAGAAGCCTGCCCTGCCGTGCGATGTAATCATGTCTGCTCTATGCTGACCACAATTCTTTTTTTCCTGTACTGGTTTACGTATTAATAAACAGCCAGTAGGTGGAGATTGTGTCTCTCTCAGTCCATCAGGGTCAAGCATATTTTGCTTCCAACCCACAACACACACACCAAGTGCTGGAGGAACTCAGCAGGTCAGGCAGCAACTCTGCTGAGGAATAAAGAGTCGATGTTTCAAACCGAGACCCCCTCATCAGGACTGGAAAGGAACTGGGAAGAAGCCAGAATAAGACTGGGAGGTGTTGGGAGCATGGAGGGAAGGACTTCAAGCTGGCAGGTGATAGGTGAGACCAGGTAAGGGGGAAGATGGATAAAGTTAGAAGCTGGAAGTGTTTAGGTCAGGGGTTCCCAATATCCTAAAACCACAAGATATGGGAGCAGAATTAGGCCATTAGTCTGCTCTGCATTTCATCATGGCTGATCCATTTTCCCTCTCAGCCCCAATCTCCTGCCTTCTCCCTTTATCCCTTCATGACCTGACCAACCTCTGCCTTAAATATACAAAAATACTCGGCCTTCACAGCTGACTGTGGCAATAAATGCCACAGATTCACCACTCTCTGGCTAAAGAACTTTCTTCTCATCTTCCTATTCATCTCTAAAAGGACACCTCACTATTATGAGGCTGTCCTCTGGTCTTAGACTCCCTACCATAAGAAACATCCTCTCCACATTCACTCTGAGACCCCTTGCTTAATTGTACTGGTCCATGGCAAGTAAAAGGTTGGGAACCCCTGGTAGAGGTGGAAGAGTTAAAGGGCTGAAGGAGGAGGAATCTGATGGGAGAGGAGAGTGGGCCATGGGAGAAGGGGGATTAGGAAGGGAAGAAGGTGAAGATGGGAAGGTCTTCATTGAGTTCACAACATCCAATCTGCTCTGGTACCACAGTATTTATGTGGGCTGTCCTGCTGAGACTCTGGACAATGTTGGCCCCTCCAGGACATTGACAGTTGGGTAATTCAGTGACGAAAGGGCTGACGAACACAGAGGTGTGTATTGGCGATGTAATACGGCTGTCTGAAGCCAGCTTGATAGTGAACCTTGGAAAAAATGAGTTCGGCCACACGAAGGTCACTTACCTGGGAATTGTGGTGACACAGGGGCAGCTGGCGGCGATGCAAGCTACGGTGCAGGCTATCGCTGACATCCCAACCCCGACAGACAAGAGGACCCTCAGAAGGCTCTTGGAGATGGTGGGGTACTGTAGGAAGTTTTGCAGTAACTCTGCGGTTACCACCCCTCCCCCTCCGACTAAGCCTTTGCGAGAGAAAACTAAGTCAGAATGGGACGACCCTTGTTATTGTGGTCCGGGACGAAACCCAATGAGAGGTACATTGATCGCAATTCATCAGTGTTTTTGGCCACTATGAAGTTTGCTAAGTTGGAGCCTGGTAAGAGGGATTATTAATAACACATATAAAAGGAACAGAAAATGTGATGGCTGACTGTCTGTCAGGTGTTGACAACTTCAAACTCGCTGTATTAGCCAAATAGCTGATAAAGATGTATATCTGTGTGTACCAAATAATGTATTCATGTTTGTAATTTTTACCCCCGGTAAAAATCCTTAAAGGGGGGAAGTGTGACAAGAATACACGTAGATTAAGATGTAGCTGTCCTGTGCTGGCACCAGTGGGATCAGCAGTTGGTCTGCCACCTGTCTTCAGGAGAGAGAGAGATAAGGAAAACAATGGAGCAGCATTGGGAGATGTGTAATGAAGGGACGGGAGAGAGAGTAACAGAAGGAGAGAGCTGTCAAGATCGGCTCCCCCTTTGAACCCTGAACTGTTTGAAGTGATGGACAGGCGATACCCCAGCAGGGGGATAAAAAGGGACAGGTTCACTAAGGCAGCACACACACGACACCCGAGGTAACGAGACCCTGGAAGCGGTGCGTCTCTCACAAGTCGGTGGGAAGTTTTGGAAGGCCGGTTGCGGGACCAGGCCATAGACGCACAGGGTGGAAAGGCATGATCGGCGGGAACCTGGTGTGTGTCCACCCTTGCCTGGGTGCCGGGTTCACCGCAGAGAAACGATCGTATCTCGAAACGGAGGGGGTCACGGTCAGTGACCTCAGATGACATCACAAAGGGCTCGCCCGAAAGCTGACTGCGAAGGTCTGTGTGTGGAAGCCCTTTTGAATATTCATTCATTTTGCTCTCTCTCTCCTTCCCTCCACTGTCTGCGAACTGAACTGAACTAAACTGAACTGAACTTTGCGTCACTTTGAAACTGGGCATTTACCCCTAGACAACGATAGAGCTTGATTGATCCTGTTATCTTAATTCTGTGTACATGCATGTTTATCATTGCTGAACTGTTGCATTCATTATCCTTTTGATTAGAGTACTGTGTTGCTTGTTTCTTTAATAAAACTTTCTTAGTTCTAGTAATCCAGACTCCAACTGAGTGATCCATTTCTGCTGGTTTGGCAACCCAGTTACGGGGTACGTAACAAAGACCAGTGGTCCCCAATCACCGGGCTGTGGACCGGTACCGGGCCGCAAAGCATGTGCTACCGGGCCGCGAGGAAACGATATGATTTGGCGATATGAGTCAGCTTCACCTTTCCTCATCCCCCCTCACCCACTGCTGAGCTTGAACACACGCGAGGTCATTACCCGCGCGTCATCCATGTCAGCACAGGAAGAAGATCAACTCCTCGAGCTTGCAAATGAAGGCGGACTTAAAAGTATGTTTGACATAACATCTCTGCCGGCATTCTGGATCAAAGTCAAGGCTAAATATCCTGAGATAGCCACAAAAGCACTGAAAACGGTGCTTCCATTTCCAACATATCTCTGCAATGAATGCAACAAAAACTAAATTGCAGAATAGACTGGACATAGGGAACCCACTTCGAGTATCGCTGTCTCCCATCACCCCTCGATATGACCGTGTTGTTGAAGGGAACAAGTTTTCAGCCCAGGGCTCCCACTGATTCAGCGATATTTGTGTGTTGCAATTAATTTATATGCGGGGAAATATGTGCTGTGTGTTTAATATCCAAATGTTACTTAAAATGTTATGATGCTATTGACTTATAAGTGACTTATATAACCATATAACAATTACAGCAAGGAAACAGACCATCTCTGCCCTTCTAATCTGTGCTGAACGCTACTCTCACCTAGTCCCACCGACCTGCACTCAGCCTATAACCCTCCATTCCTTTCCTGTCCATATACCTATCCAATTTAAGGTTAAATGATCATATCGAACCTGCCTCTACCACTTCCACTGGAAGTTCGTTCAATACTTACTTCAATCTCCCCTGTCCTCCCCTATAATTGACTTATTCATGCAAGGAAAATATGCGCTGTGTGCTTAATATTAAATTTGTTAGATAAACCCTTTTAGAAATGAAATTCAGTGTATTAGCTACTTATCACCTATATTCCGGTCGTGATTAACACCCCGCCCCCGTACAGAATCGCCAAAAACGATTTGTAGAAAAAAAATCGGCACGTACACGCATGCGCAGGTCACGCATGCGCACTGGTGCCCACGCAAGTCTTCATGGTCATTGTAGCCTATCTCGAGGTAAACACAACGTATCCGTTGGTAACCCTACACCCCACCCCTCCACCAGGTCGGCCAGTCCGCAAGAATATTGTCAATAAGAAACCGGTCCGCGTTGCAAACTAGGTTGGGGACCCCTGCTGTACAGTTGTGTTGTTAGCAGAACCGCAGATATTACATTTATTTTTCTGATCTTCGACATGAAAATATATTAAGAATGCATGGATTACTGATTCCTTCAGTATCCCTTCTGGCCACTGCCTGCCACTTGAAAACATACTTATTCTTACTCAAATCCTACAATTCCTAGCCGTTTGTCTACTTGCACATGCAGAGGAGTTGTTAGGCTGGAAGATAGACAAGTATGGAGAGGGAGGAGTTCAAATCAAGATTTTGTTTTTATAAGTTTTTAAAGAGTAAAGTCCTGTCAGAATATGTTAACCTGGGTCTCATTAATTCTGATCCATGTTTATGCCAATAAAATTAGAATTTGAACTTGGACATTGCACCTTCGGCTCTCTAAAATCTCACATGGTCGAATAAAGCAGTTGAAAGCAGCTATAAGTGTACGAAATGCAAACGAGACCAATCACTATTGTCAATAGTTTTAGCCTGCAAAGTCGATCACGTTCGAAAGGACTATCGGTTCCCTTTTCATGAAATGAAACATGGTCATAATGCTTTTGATGTGAGGTCGATTCATCTGAGAAGCCAGGTTAACCCTCAACACATTTCCCAATACCAAAAGTAATGGGTTCACAGTGAGGGATAAACTTGGACAACGATCTGAGATCTCTTAAGTTTGGAAGAAGGCAAATGTAAAAAGAAAATACAAACGCTTCGAAAATGTCAGCAGTCTTTCAGATAGAAATCACCTATGTAATTAGATTAGTTAGTGGGAAGTCAGAAGATTCGGCAGTTTCTGAGAAATAGCAGACGGCAGCTGAAAAGCCATAGGGAGAGAAAAGTTGAAATGTGAAGGAATCTACTCAATGACACAAAGAGGATGTCAACAGTATTTTGTTTTTGTCAGATATACAAAGATTACAAGGAAAGCAAGAGTAGATATCAAATTCCAGAAAATGACACTGGAACGGTAGTAATGAGGGACGAGAAAATGGCGGAAGAACTGATTAAGTACTTTGCAGTATCTTCACTGTAGAGGACACTAGCAGCACACCGTATGGTCGGAAGTGTCAGAGGGAATACGTGAACGTAGTTGCTATTATTAGGAAGAAGGTGCCCAGGAAGTTGTAAGGTCTGAAGGCAAGTAAGTTACCTGGACCAGATGGACTACACCCCAAGGTTCAGAGGAGGTACCTGAATAGTTTGTGGAGTAATAATAATCTTTCAAGAATCACTACATTCTGGTATAGTTGCAGAGAAATGCAGAATTGCAAATGTCACTGCACTCTTCAAGAAGTGAGCGAGGGGGAAGAGAGGAAATTATAGGCTAGTTACCTTGACCTCAGTGGTTGGGAAAACTTTGGAGTCGCTTGTTCAGGAAGAGGTTTCAGGGTACCAGAGGCATGGTAAAATAGACATGGGTTTCTTTATGGGAAATCTTGCCAGGCAAATCTTATGGAATTATTTGGCGAAATACCAAGTAGGACAGGCAAAGCAGAAACGGTGGATGTTGTGGATTTGATTTTCAGAAGGCCTTTGACAAGGTGCCGCACATGAGGCTGCTAAGCAATTAAGAACCCATGGTACCACAGAGAAGATTCTAGCATGGGTAGAACATTGGCAGATTGACAAGAGGCAAAGAGTGTGAATAAGCAAAACCTCTTCCGATTGGTTGCCGATGACTGGTGGTGTTGCACAGTGGTCAATGTTAGAACCACTTATTTTTACGTTCTACTTCAATGATTTGAAGTGATGGTTTTGTGGCCAATTTTGCAGATGACACAAAGATAAGTGGACGGGCAAGTAGTGTTGAGGAAGCAAAGGGGCTGCAGGAAGACTTAGACAAATTAGGAGAATAGGCAAAGAAGTGGCAGATGGAATACAGTGTCGGGAAGAACATGATCATGAACTGTGGTAAAAGGAATAAAAGCGTAGACTAAAAGGGGAGAAAATTCAAAAATCCGAGGTGAAAAGGGACTTGGAAGACCTCGTGCAGGACTCCCTAACGGTCTTGCTGGTTGAGTCTGTGATTAGGAATGTAAATACAATTTTAGCATTCATTCTGAGAGGACAAAAAGAGAAAAAAGAAACATATCACGCTGGGAATTTATAAGGGACTGGTGACACCACACTTGGGAGTCCCGTGAGCAGTCTTGGGGCCATTATCAAAGAAAGAATGTACTGCCGTTTGACTGGTTTCCAAGAAGGTTCAGGAAAACGCAAAAATGATTCCGGAAATGACAGGCTCGCCATATTAGTGCCGTTTGACGTCTCTGGTCATGTAGTCGCTGGAATTTCAAGGATTAGACGGGGGTGGTGTGGTTAGTGTAATTTCATTGAAAGCTATCGAATGTTGAAAGGCACAGATGGACTGGGATTGGAAAGGATGTTGCCTCTATCTGGGATAGTCTAGCACCGACGTGCACAGGTTCAGAATAGAGGGACGTGCATTTACAACGGAGATGAGGGGGTTTTCCTTTAGCCTCAGAGTTGTGAATATGTTGAATTCATTAGCACAACACAGGCGACTGTGGAGGCCAGGTCATTCAGTGTAGATAAGGCGGAAGTTGCTAGGTTCCTGTTCAGTCAAATGCTGAAAAGTTACAGGAGAGGGCAAGAGAATGGAATTGAGAAGAAAAGTGATAAGCAATGATCAAATGGCAGAGCAGTGGCCCAATTCAGCTCCTATGTCTTTTGCTTTTATGGTCTTAAGGTAACGAAAGAACAAAAAAAAAACAATTTCTACAGCTAAAAAATGCTGAGGAAGGATATCCCTAATAAAAAGAGATTACCTTTGGTATATTTAACAGGTCCGTTAATACCTGACGAGAGAGAAAGAGAGCTATCGCTTCATTCCGATGGTGTTTCATTAGAGCTGAGGGGGGAAGGCTGGCCAGAAACAGGGGGAATTATTGAAATCATGCATGGTTCTATCATAGAACATAGAACATTACATCCTTATATAAAGACCCTTCAGCCCACAATGTTGTGCTGAACTATTTAAACTGACAATCAAATGACTAACCGATCTGTTCTGCCTACAGAATGTGAATATCCTTCTATTTCCCTCACATTCATGTGCCTGTTGAAATGTTGCTTAAAAATCCCTAAGGTGTCGGACTGTACCATCAACCCAGAAAGCTCATTCCAGGCACCACCCAGTCTCCGTGTAAAATATTGCCCCTCACATCTCCTTTGAGATTACACTTCTATCCGAATGCAGGCCCTAGGAAAGAGATAGTCTGTCTACTCTATCTATGCATCCAATGATCTTATAACCTCCATTGCGCGTGCCTTCTGATCTAGATAGCATCTTGGTAAACTTCTTTTGCACCCTTTCCAAAGCCTCGACATCTTTTCCGTAATGGGGCAACCAGAAATGTATGGAATATCCAGATGTGGCCCGAAAGTCGCAGCATAACCTCTTGACTTTTGAACTCAATGCCTCGACTAATAAAAGCAAGTGTTCCGTAAGCCTCCTGAACCACACTGTCAAGCTGTGTAGCTACTTTCCGGTATCTACGGACTTCGACCCCAAGATCCCTCTGCTCATCAAGATTGCTAAGATTGCCCTTGACAGTATTATCTCTTTCCATTTGGACTACCAAGGTACAGGATTTGTCCCGGTTAACCTCCATCTGCCATTTCTCCACCCATACGTACAATTGATCTATTACTCTCTGTATTTTTTTGCCAGTCAACTACACTATCCACAACAGCACCAATAAAGATAGAGAGGGAGATAAAAGGAGAGGTGTGTTGTCAAATCAGCGACAATGTCACAGTTGCTCTCAGTGAGGAAACATTAGAGGGTTTATCCACTCAGACTACTAGACTAGACATTAATGTTAACGAAGGTGCAAACACTCAGGTGGCTTTGTACTACCCGCTTCCTATTAGCGAACTAGAGTTTGAGCATATAGATACTGAGATATGCACAGGTAAGTATGGGGAAGTTCGAAAAGCAACACGTTTGTTGCTGTGGGTGACTTCAGCATCTCCAATATTAACTGCAACATCCTCAGTGCAAGGACTTCACGCTTGGCGGAATTCATTACGTACATCCACGAGGGTTGCATATATCAACATATCGACAGTCCATGAACCGGGTAGAGGGGAGGGGTGAGGTAGGATCTGCTGTAGGGAAATGAACCTAGCCAGGTGACTGTTAATTCAGTGGGAAAACATATAAGGATCTGGGAATCCTTAGTTTAAGCAATGCATTAAAATGCTGGAGTAACAGAGCGGGTGAGGCAGCATTAAAAGTGGGAAATGTACAGTCAAGGCTTAGGGCTGCGACGAATCTCGACTGTTAGTTTCCAGATGAAAACAGGCCTGGAACCAATCCCTAAGGAACTCCATTATGCATCGACCTCCAGTCTGAAACGTAAACTCACACCATTGTCCTCTGCTTCCTACCATCAATCTAATTTTGTATCCAACCAGCTGAATCTTCCTGGAAGCCTTTCGATCTACTTTTCCATAACAACTTTTACGGGCTTCACTATTTCAAAGGTATCACTAAATCACTGAAGCTCACTTCTCTATAGGTCTGCTCTCCTCAAAAGCTGAAATCTCTGTTCAAAAAACAAAGTGGATTTCACAGATGACGAATCATATTTTACTAATCTGCACAATTATCTTTGCTCTATCTAGCTTGAAGGTTCAGTCATAGTCATACTTTATTGATCCCGAGGGAAATTGGTTTTCGTTACACTTGCACCATAAATGATTAAATAGTAGTAAAACCATAAATAATTAAATAGTAATATGTAAATTATGCCAGGAAATAAGTACAGGACTAGCCGATTGGCTCAGGGTGTCTGACCCTCCAAGGGAGGAGTCGTAAAGTTTGATGGCCACAGGCAGGAATGACTTCCTATGACGCTCAGTGTTGCATCTCGGTGGAATGAGTCTCTGGCTGAATGTATTCCTGTGCCCAGCCAGTCCATTATGTAGTGGATGGGAGATATTGTCCAAGATGGCATGCAAGTTGGACAGCATCCTCTTTTCAGACACCACCGTCAGAGAGTCCAGTTTCTTCCCCACAACATCACTGGCCTTATGAATGAGTTTGTTGATTTTGTTGGGTTTGTTGAGTTTGTTAACCTGTACATGCGATAGGTTTGTTGTTGTGCCCGAAGTGATTAGCTGTATCTCCGGAGATTAGTTGTCTGTTAATAAAGGACGATCAAAATGCTCTTATCTTTGTTCCGGCTTCCAGAGAATGGAGTGTTGGGGCAGAATTTCTCTTTGTTCCAACGAGGATATATAAAGATATTTTTCGAATGGAGAGGTTATATAATAATATGATTTTGTAAAAAAAAAGTACGTGATGTATTTCTGCCGATTTGTAAGTTGTGAAACGCAGACATTGATGCATATTGCAGTAAATTAATACAGCCATTTCTTCTACCATAAAAAAATCAACCATATGCTTTATGGCATTTACTGCCTTTTATTCGCCTTGTAGCTCTTTCTCGCCTTGAACTATCATTCACGGCCTCTGTAGTACGAAATAGATCATCAGTTAGTCAAATGAAATATTTGTCCGACAAATATTAGGGATGGCTGCTGTCATTACATTATTAGAGAAATATATCCAACTTGGCCATTTCACAACAATTTCATTCTAATATTTTTATCCCTGTATTTGCAGAAGTGGTTTTGTGATCGAAGATAAAAGTTTCTGGTTCACATTTAACACAAGACAAGTTATATTTAAAACAATGTTGCACATTCGTGGTTGAATTAGCTTCATCCATTATTTCATACATTTACCTATTATATTTACTAGATATTGTACCGTGGTTTTCAGCTGTTCCCTGAACTTTCTCTGAGTGACTGCAGAGATAAATGTGTTTGTGCAGCAACTTAATAGTTGGAGCATATTGACAGTTTCAATAAATATAGACTTGGGATCACTGTAACCGCTAACTTGATGGTCATTGGAAATTCTCTCATATAGGAACTGTAACAAATGTGTCATCCACAATAGTATGGAACTGCCTGAAACGGCGAAGAGTAACACAATAGACTTCCTCCTGCTCTCCATCCCTGCGTCAGTCTGATTGTTCCCACTGTTTTGGACTTGGAGTCTCTTCCGGGCTCTACTAGCTTCTAAAATGTGTCTGACAGTGAGAAGATTGAGCAAAAGGATCGGGAAACAAGGAGTGAAGAGGTGGTTGAACCAATCATAAACGCCCCACAATAGAGAAGTATAACGGACAGCTTTCAGTTTGCAATACCATGGTACATTGTTAATTATATAGCTGGGTTCATGAATGAAGTAGCATGGAATATTGATAAAACAACTAAGTAAACAAACAGTTGCTATGACCACAGATGCCGTTTTGTCGGTGCAATACTTCGCCTTCAGTTTCTGGCAACAAATGACGACAAAACGGTCAGAGGTGAAAGCGACGGTTAACCAAACAGAACTGACCCTGGCTGCATAGGTTATTGCAATAATGGCACTACACACTGGGGTGATGGAGAGGAAACTTCCTGGGAAATAAATGCCACAAATGCGGTTGATAATCACAGCGGTAATAATGAGGAGCAAATCCGTTACTGCCATGGAGACCAAATAGCGAGTGATGCATTCAGAGAGGCCACACTTCCCGCGGGACAGGATCAGAATCGCCACCAAATTAGCTTTAGGGAAAAGAAAGGGAGACACGGATGTTTATACCATAGACTGTCAACAGCAGCAGTACATAGACAAGAAAAATATACATTTTAGAACTCTGACACGTAAAACGCTCATGGTAATATGAAAATGGAAAAGTTTAAGTTAAATAAGTTAGGTTAGAGAACGCATATGCATGAACCGGCGTTCTCATAGGAAAAGTCATAAATACGAGTCGCTTCAACACTCGAGCCCACTCAGTCGAAATCATTGCTTATTATCCACATTTTTGTCATTTTCCTGCTCGCCTCTATATTCGTAATACGCAGTAAAAACACCGGTGTGTGTTTCGGATGATTCAATGACTGAGCCTGCATGCTGCGCTGAATTAATTCAGCATATTTATTTCCATACTGGTTATAAATGACCTCATGATATTTGGAGATTATGTTCCTGGTTTCGAAACACCTCGCCCTTCCCGGCCCCGACTAATAGCATCTTACACTGCCAAAGTACACTTGCTTTTTTTTCCAGAGCTACTCATTTATTAGGTAGGGAAACCAAGACGATGAATAAAACTCCAGTTAAGGTCTGAGGGAGGCCTCGCATAATTTGAACAAATCAGAGTTCGTCCGGTACTAGAACTTTCTTGTAATGTCTGCTTATACAAGGATCGCCCTTCCCGATGACATGACTTGTGTTCCAGGACAACGAGGTTCCAATTAACTGAAAAAAGACCAATCTTTGGGAAACTAAAACAACATGTTTTGGAATTAGATCACTTCAAATTTATCTATATTATATTCTATCTTCTATTTACTTTTAGAATTATTCAGAGATGTAATTTACTGACACATTTACTTGAATTTACCTTGCAAGCTTTCCGAGAATTGATGTTGAGCAGTGAGGAATTCAATTGGGAATTACACAAATCTGAGATCTTACTATATATAGTTTTCCACAGAAATCTTACATCAGTTTAAAAAAATCCGGTTTTATTATATCCTACTGATGTATAGCCTCGTCGCTAGCACAGTTTAATAATAGGTCTTTAGTTTTCGTTGCTGTGTGAAAGTCCGAGACACCGAGTAACGCAGGCTTACCCGTTTTCCAGTAGCAAAATATGAAAATCCAGAAATTTTAGTCCTGGGAAAAAGCCCCTGATCATCCACACGATCAATGACACTCATCATCTTATACACCTCTATCAGTCCACCTCTCATCCTCCATCGCTCCCAGGAGAAAAGGCCAAGTTCACTCAACCTATTCTCATAAGGTACGCCTTCCAATCCAGGCAACATCCTTGGAAACCTCCTCTACATACCCTCTATAGTACCGACATCTTTCCTGCGGTGAGGTAACCAGAACTGAGCACAATACTCTAAGTGAGGTCTGATGAAGGTCTTACATACCTGTAGCATTATCTCACGTCTCTAACTCATTCCCACGGTTGATGAATGCCAACATACCACAGGCCTTCTTAACAATACTGTCAAAGTGAGCAGCAGCTTTGAGTGTCCTATGTGACCGCAAGATCTCTCAGATAGAAACATAGAAAATAGGTGCAGGAGTAGGCCATTCGGCCCTTCGAGCCTGCACCGCCATTTATTATGATCATGGCTGATCATCCAACTCAGAACCCTGCACCAGCCTTCCCTCCATACCTCCTGATCCCCGTAGCCACAAGGGCCATATCTAACTCCCTCTTAAATATAGCCGTTGAACTGGCCTCAACTGTTTCCTGTGGCAGAGAATTCCACAGATTCACCACTCTCTGTGTGAAGAAGTTTTTCCTAATCTCAGTCCTAAAAGGCTTCCCCTTTATCCTCAAACTGTGACCCCTCGTTCTGGACTTCCCCAACATCGGGAACAATCTTCCTGCATCTAGCCTGTCCAATCCCTTTAGGATTTTATAGGTTTCAATTAGATCCCCCCTCAATCTTCTAAATTCCAACGAGTACAAGCCTAGTTCATCCGGTCTTTCTTCATATGAAAGTCCTGCCATCCCAGGAGTCAATCTGGTGAACCTTCTTTGTACTCCCTCTATGGCAAGGATGTCTTTCCTCAGATTAGGGGACCAAAACTGCACACAATACTCCAGGTGTGGTCTCACCAAGGCCATGTACAACTGCAGTAGTACCTCCCTGCTCCTGTACTCAAACCCTCTCGCTATAAGTGCCAGCATACCATCTGCCTTTTTCACTGCCTGCTGTACCTGCATGCCCACTTTCAATGACTGGTGTATAATGACACCCAGGTCTCATTGCACCTCCCCTTTTCCTAATCAGCCACCATTCAGATAATAATCTGTTTTCCTATTTTTGCCACCAAAGTGGATAACTTCACATTTATCCACATTAAATTGCATCTGTCATGAATTTGCCCACTCACCCAACCTATCCAAGTCACCCTGCATCCTCTTAGCATCCTCCTCACAGCTAACACTGCCGCTCAGCTTCGTGTCATCCGCAAACTTGGAGATGCTGCATTTAATTCCCTCATCCAAGTCATTAATATATGTTGTAAACAACTGGGGTCCCAGCACTGAGCCTTGCAGTACCCCACTAGTCACTGCCTGCCATTCTGAAAAGGTCCCGTTTATTCCCACTCTTTGCTTCCTGTCTGCTAACTAATTCTCTATCCACATCAATACCTTACCCCCAATACCGTGTGCTTTAAGTTTGCACGCTAATCTCCTGTGTGGGACCTTGTCAAAAGCCTTTTGAAAATACAAATATACCACATCCACTGGTTCTCCCCTATCTACTCTACTAGTTACGTCCTCAAAAAATTCTATGAGATTCGTCAGACATGATTTTCCTTTCACAAATCCATGCTGACTTTGTCCGATGATTTCACCGCTTTCCAAATGTGCTGTTATCACATCTTTGATAACTGATTCCAGCAGTTTCCCCACCACCGATGTTAGGCTAACCAGTCTATAATTCCCCGGTTTCTCTCTCCCTCCTTTTTTAAAAAGTGGGGTTACATTAGCCACCCTTCAATCCTCAGGAACTAGTCCAGAATCTAATGAGTTTTGAAAAATTATCACTAATGCATCCACTATTTCTTGGCCTACTTCCTTAAGCACTCTGGGATGCAGACCATCTGGCCCTGGGGATTTATCTGCCTTTAATCCTTTCAATTTACCTAACACCACTTCCCTACTAACAGGTATTTCACTCAGTTCCTCCATCTTACTGGTCCCTCTGTCCCCTACTATTTCTGGAAGATTATTTAATAATCAACATTGCCAAGAGTCTTACCATTACTATTATATTCTGTCTTCAATTTTGGCCTACCAAAATGAACCACTTCACACATCTGGGTTGAAGTCCATCTGCCACTTCACAGCCCAGTTCTGCATCCTATCGATGTCCCGTTGTAACCATTGCCAATCCTCCAGACTATCGACAACACCCCCAACCTTCGTGTCATCAGCAAACCTACCAACCCACCTTTCTACTTCTTCATCGAAGTCATATATAAAAACCACAAAGAGGACACAAAAATCACAAATCTCAGGGCTTCATGACTGTCCGCTTTTCAATACGCCAAGGACACAGCCTGGAAGAATAGCGTGCCTTCAGGGTGCCGGAATTTCATAGCTCTGGAGGCAGGCAGATGTGAGGTCGGTGTCACCGCCTAATGTGCTGTGGAAGATCGAAAGCAGAGAGCTGGCTGCTGTCTATGTGACCAGAGACCAGACTTCCTTGGACACAGAACTCGGGGAAAAAACGACGCAAAACACCTTTAACACCATAAATCTGTGAGTCATTTTGTTATGTTTCCCCTCTCTCAGTGAAACTGGGACACCTGCTATTCCCTTATTAGGGAGAGACAGAGAGCCTGTGACTTCGCGAATTACAGGGCGAAGGAGAAGTCTTCGGGGGTACTGAAATTCTGTGTCTTTATTACTGCTTTGCTGCACGTTTGACTGCTCCGTGAAGGGAGCAGATGCTTTTTTTATGCTGGCGATTGCGTTGCTTTGCTGCTGCTTATGCGTGGGTGGGGAAAGTTCGGGGACTTTGAAGTTCTAACATTTAAATATCATTCACTCTTTGGGACAATGCTCTGTTTTCGTGCATGCTTGTGAAGAAAAAAATTTTCATGATGTACGTATATTGTATACATGTCATGGTCCGGTCCGTGAAGGTCGCATTCCAGTTCACAGTCCGGTCCATGGTTCCTTATTCCAGGTTTTCCAGTTTTCCCTTGTCCTGTTGTGTGCCTCAATCCAGGCACATGATTCCTATTTTTGGTTGGCTACATAAACAGCTCCTGGGTTCAGCTTCAGTTGCTTGACTGTTCCTTCCCCATCCTTCTGTAGCCTCGCCTGCTACCTTCGCCTGTAACACCGTCATGTTCAACCGCCAGGGCAAGACTGGGGCCTTGCTGTGACTAGATAAAGAACTATCTTTCTTTGTTTGGAACTGTCTCTTTGTGTCCAAGCCTTCGCTAGGTAGGTCTGGCTGTTTGCCGCTACCTTGTGTTGGGAACCATCTCTTCGTGCTCTTGCCTCCGCTGGGTAGATCCAGCTGTTTGCCGCTGCCTTGTGTTGGGAACCATCTCTTCGTGCTCTCGCCTCCGCTGGGTAGATCCAGCCGTTTCCCACTACCTTGAGCTCTGAGTTCCTGTTCTCCCTCGACCAAGGCTGAGTTCTTGTTCTCCCTCGAACAAGGATCTGCATTCCTGTTCTCCCTCGAAAATAGCACCGAATGGCTGGCACACCATTCCTAAGTTGGAAAAAATAGCTCCTAATTTTAGCCAAATCCAAAACACTTCTTTATGAAGCTTGGATGTGGGCTATGTGCGGGATATATTACACGGGAGGGTATCTTTGTACAATTTCATTGCCAGGGAACTACACGAAAGATGCAGTGTTATCACTTTTAGTAGCAATAATTTAAAGGCAGGTTGTTAAATAAACAGCGAAAGATTATGTAATGAAAATGCAAACAGCCTTTGGTATCCTTGCGCACTGGGTTAAGAATGATATCGGCCAAATGTGGACAAATTTGCAAAGGTAAATAGGTATCTTGGTTGGTATGGTCCGGTTTGGCCAAAAGGCCCGTATCTCTGCTGTATAGCACTATGACTCTAGTCAGTGACAACGGATATACAGAACTAGAAGGCGAATAAGGATGAAAATGCTAAGTCCAAATGACGAGAAAATTTGAGTCCAGAAGTAGGGATAGAGGTTTTCATAAGTACACCATGATTACAGTGTTTACTGCAGGTCTCCCTGTCTGAGAAAAGTGTTCAAAATCGGGATTATAGCAAAGGTTCGCCAGGTTTATTCCTGGGCTGACAAGACTGATGTCCGTCAAGGGATTGATTCGATTCGATTCGATTCATATTCGCAAAAGAACGAGAGAGGGGTCTCGTGGAAATCTCGTTATATATAATCACGAAAGCGGGGCTTTTCACCCACCTCGTCAGAAAGTGATGACAATCTGTCCAGATAGCCTGCATTTCTTCTGCACAAGACTCACATTCCTGCATGTCTTTCCTGTAACCTGCCCATGAGCTTTCCAAATGTTCTACTTCGTTTCTTCATCCACCATAGTCTCTGCATTCTCGTTCGAGACAGCCATTACCGTCTATCAGGAAAACCCTGGTCATCGACTTTCAATTAAAATCCTCCTCCTCCCATCTGTGGCAACGAATACCGCAGATTCGCCGCCTCCAGGTTAAAGGAATTTCTCGTCTTTCCTGTTTTAAATGGATATTCCTCTGTTCTTTTCGAAGCACAGTAGCATAGCGGTTAGCGTAACTCTCTTACAGCAACAGCCACCGGGATTCTACCTTCTCCAGGAGGCCGTGTTTCCTTCAGATTATCTGGGATGCCCCGCCCGCCCCCCGCTTAACCAGGGGTACACAAAAACGATAGGAGGTTGGATCTGCACCCGGGTTCGGGGGACAGAAGGGAATGTTGTCTGACTCACGAGGGTCCCCCTTTCTACTGGTCAACCCTCCCTTTTGGCCGAAGGGAACAGGTAGCACGGAAGTGGCGGGACTGGCCGCAATAGAGACATTTCCCCGCTCTCAATTTCCGGAGTCGCTCTGTGAGAGAAAGGCGGTTCCGTCCCAGCTGCATGGGTTCCTCTCCTGGGTGGTGGAAACGGCTGGACTGGGAGCTATTCCAGGAGAGGGAGGGGAAGAGAGGCTAGGGCTGGTGGGAGACGGTAAAGAGTTGTCGTGGAGTTGCTAAAGGGAGTGGACGACCAGTTCTCTCCCTATGGCGTTCTCGAAGACAATTGTCCAACCTGGTGGCTAGGGAGATCAAACAATCCAGGCTGTTGGTGTCATCCCTTGCCGCCAACTCGTCTTTCACCATGTCGCTGAGGCCTTTCTAAAATACCCCTTGGAGTGCCTCATCATTCCACCCCGAGTCAGCCACTAACATCCGGAAATCCACGGAATAGGCGGCAACACTGTGTGAGCGCTGACGGAGAGTGAGTAGTCGCTTAGCGGCATCTTTACCACGGACAGGGTGGTGAAAGCTCCTTCTCATTTCTGTGATAAAGGTGGGGAATGAAGAGCAGTTAGCCGGTTGATTATCCCAGATAGCTGTAGCCCACACTAAGGCACTTCCCCGCTACAACCCATATAACCCATCTTTGACTTGTCTGTGGAGTACTTGGATGACTGCTGTTCGAACACCAAGGAGCATTGCAGAAGGAAGGCCCGGCACTTCCCCAAATCCGCAGCATAGTGTTCTGGTTCAGGTATGTGTGGCTCTCTTGGCGGTGGTGTTACCGACACGTAGGGGGTTGCCACTTCCGGCTGTCTGGGCTGGGCTGACAGAGTTCCAGGAGTGGATCGGGTAAGATGAACGGATACTCGGTCCACCTGGTCACTGATCTTCTTTACGTCAGCAGACAGGGAACGGAGGTTCTCCATGACATCCCAGAGAAGTTGATCGTGCAGATCCAGTTGGGAGCCCTGGCTGGCGAGGGCTTGTTGCAGGGTATTCGTGTCCGCTGGGTCCATAGTGGCCAGATGGTTCTGTTGCAAGGAGCGACTACGGCGAACCCAAGTGCAGGACACAGGCACGGAGATTAAGGTAGGATGCTTACACGGGCGTAAACGCCGAACAGCAAACAGCAGGGATCTTGACACGGAGCCCTGATATGGAGCCTTGACTCAGAGAGACGGAGTTTCATAGATAAACCTTGAAATTGCAGCTAACTTAGAACAAACAGTTCTAAGCGGTCGGGAAACGTTAGTTATCACACAGGAAAAAGACCACGATCTGGTAACTCGGTTTTGTAACGCCGGGGGGTTCTTATACTGCAGGTCCTGATGGAAACCAGGTGTGTCATCATGAAAGAAAATTAGAAGTAATTGGGAAATTAACGGTCAGAACCATGGCACAATTAAAGGAAATTAGAGGAAACTAGGGAATAAACAATCAGGACCGTGACAATATAACATTCCTCACGTTCATCTTCAATCACTGCATTTACTTGTTTCATTTTATTCCTATTTCTGCAACAGTGTGAAAAATAGTATGATTACTCTTATTGCATGCATATTTTTCCGTACGCTGAACACTTTTTTGCCTGGTGCTGCTGTCCGCAGCAATCACAAGACGTCTTGCTCTCTGCCGGTTTCGTTGCCTTTTTAATATTTCTTCTAATATGTTCGCGCTTTTTTACAGTATCTACGCTGCAGCTTTCAATGAAAAGGTGTTCAGCCTGTGTCGTTACGGTTTCCGAAGCTTTGCAAAATATCAAAGCTTTTTCCAAATCCAGGTCTTGCTCTCTTAACAGCCTTTCTCTCAGACCATTATCCCGAATGCCACAAACAATTCTGTCTCCAATGAGAGAGTCTTCCAGTTCTGCAAACGCACATGATTTACTTCGGCGTTTCAACTTCGTAACATATCGATCTATTTTCTGCTTACACGTGAAAATCTTGAACACCTCATACGTCACATTACGCTTCGGTATACAAAATGCTTCCAATTTGTCCATTATCGACTTTAAATTGAAATTAATTTCATCTTCAGAAATAGAATGATTATATTTCAATTGCGTCGTCACCTATTACGTGGAGTAGAATCGCCGCTTTCATGTTTTCTGGTTTTCTATCGGCTCTGATCGCCGATAAATAGATTTCAAAATGTTGCTTATATTTCCTCCAGTTTTCAGCTGCATTCCTAGTCAGCTGAAGTGTCGGTGGGGATTGTAGATGTTCCATTTTTAAAGCTGTTAGCAAACCTCGAAAACAGTTCGTGCGGTTTTCTTTTGGATCATCTTCGACTCTCCCGTACTAGCGAACGTATTATTCTTCCAGACCGACTTCTGACACCATGTTGTGTTCTTTATACGCATCGTGGTTTAACAATAACAAAACATATTCTGTTAGAATAGAACTCGAACTTCTATTTACTACAGCAACTGCAACCACGTTTACCATAGAAGTTTCTCGATGATTTCTCCGAACACTGTTCAATCACGTTCTGACACGTGATATCACCACACGAGACACCGAGTGCTGCGAGCAGGGGAACTGGGTCACGCCATCCTGATCCCCGGCCAGGACACGGGAGAAAGGTCCATGGGATTCGGTGCAATCTGTGAGCTGAGCCGGGATCGGAGCCCATTATAATCTGCCCAGCGCAGGTGGAACTACGGCGGCTTTATGGCTGCAGGAGGTTCAGCAGGGTGACGAGCCCCACCACTCGTTTGGCGTTGAGGATGCCGAGCACCATCAGGCCAGCAATCAGCCGAGACTGCCGCCCATTTCTCCACTCCCAACACCTCCAGGGCTTGAGGGCGACGGCAGTGCCAACCTGCTGTTCGACGAACGCTTCCCTGTGCTGGCGACCAGCCGCCAGGAGAATTACAGCGAGGAAGTAGCAGCCGGTAGCCCCGGTATCGAGGACCTGCTCTCTCAGCTTCGGCAAAAGGATAACGATCTCATCCTGGCGGCTAAGCTCGGCAAAGCCTTGCTGGAGAAGAACCAAGAGCTTACCGATCAGTACGAGATAATGCAGAGAGAGGTCACTGACAAACTAGAGGAAAGATAATGTGGCAAATATAAGGGAATCCTTTCATCCTGCTCACCTCCCCTCTCCAAGCGTCTTTGACCCTGTTTCACATCGCATTCGTATTTCTGCCCAATTTGGTAGGGTCATTAACCATCGGCACCCCAACTTGTCATCCTTCCTATTCGTAACCACTACTATGTCATTGGACTCCACCGCTTCCCACACCATTGCATCCCATTTTTACGCTAATATATTGCGTCCACTACATTAACATCTCGCAGACTCGCCCTAACGCTGCGCTGACGCCTGAGTTCTGATGATCTGACGTCATTACATTGGCCGGGAACCGAATCCAAGACCCTCAAACACTGGTAATATATTTGGAAATGCGCTCGTGTCCACGCTTTAATGTTCCGTGATTAATCTCGAAAATGCTATTGAGACGTGTCGAATATATCAATTTAATAGCAATAATATTACATAGTAAGGATAAGAAAAGTAGTTCGCCCCCTTTCATCTTGAGGTACAGGGTCAGTCCTGGTTTCGGTGTGCATTGATCGTTGCAAGGGCTTTTAAAGGCGGTAACTCAGGAAAATGTTGTTGCCGTGGTTAGACTACGAATGTAGCGTTTGTCCTTGCTGTTCGGCGCCTTCCCGAGGTTGGCAATGTCTGTTCTGAAATAGTATCTGTCTACCTGTTGCAGATACCTGAAACTACATGAGGCCCCGCTCCATCTTCTCACTTTCAGTCAAACAAGCGAAGTGGGCATGTCTTACTCATTCAAGCTTGGTTCAACGCTCAAACCGAATCAGTGTGCGGGATGTGCGCTATTTATATACAGCATGGTGGGGAAATGATTAGCAGCAAAATATTTCTTGTATGCAAATTAATATTTTGTCTTAGGTTTTCTTAAAGAATTTTAAAGATAATGAAGGAGAGTCAAAGTAGACAAGTTGTGGCGAAGGCTGGAATGGTGGTTGGAAGGGAGGAGAATGGTATTATGGTAGTAGAGCAAACACGAGGAATTCTGCAGATGCTGGAAATTCAAGCAACACACATCAAAGTTGCTGGTGAACGCAGCAGGCTAGGCAGCATCTCTAGGAAGAGGTACAGTTGACATATCGGGCCGAGGCCCTTCGTCAGGATGAACTGATAGAAGAGCTAGTAAGAGATTTGAGAGGGGGAGGGGGAGATCCAAAATGATAGGAGAAGGCAGGAGGGGGAGGGATGGAGCCAAGAGCTGGACAGTTGATCCTCTCATATCCTTTTTGCCAATCAACTGTCCAGCTCTTGGCTCTATCCCAACCCCTCCTGTCTACTCCGATCATTTTGGATCTCCCCCTCCCACTCCCACTCCCCAACCCACTTTCAAATTTCTTACTAGCTCTCCTTTCAGTTCGTCCTGATGAAGGGTCTTGGCCCGAAACGTCGACTGTACCTCTTCCTAGAGATGCTGCCTGTCCTGCTGCGTTCACCAGCAACTTTGATGTGTGTTATGGTAGGAGGGAATGGTACAGGATCAAACAGAGAGAAACTGATTACCTTGGAGGTCTGGTACAAACATTAGCTTCCTTCCTGATCTCTAGTGTTGTCTGTGGAGGCTACACATTCATTCTGAGATCCCACCAGATGCATCCATTCCCATTAGGAACTTGCTGTGCTGCTACTGAGGCACACTCAAAAGATGTGTGAGTTACTAGGTTAATTGATTATTATAACAGGAAATCAGATTAGTGTAAATGAGCTCTTTGACAGAACGGACACAATGGGTCAAATGTACAAGGTCCCTATGTTGTACAATTCTGTGACTAATAACAGGGACCAAGCAGAGCTGGGACAGCCACTCATCCTGACATGAGGGGAAGTGGAGAAAGGCTCATTGCAGAAGTTTGTTTACGCCCAGAATCTTTATGGAACATTCTCTTCTCTGAACTTCAGTAAGATACCAAGTTGAGGTGCAGGTTGCCTTACACAAAGTCCTCACTGAAATAAATCACCAGCTACAATTACAACAACAGGGAAAGAACAGCATTGCCTTTTAATGTGCTGACAAATCTTTAGCGTTTGGCTTCTCTCAGATTGGAGCTGTTTTTAATAACTCACAGTTAGTTGTCCTCTGCTGTGGAAGAGATATTAAGACTTTTCAAATTTACTGAGAATGTGCAGGAATTTCACTGGAGTTGCAAGCTGAACTAGGGTACAGGGCACAATTACTGCATGCACATAATTTGCAGGCAACACTGGTATATTTTAGAAGGTCATATCATTTCCTCAAGTTCCAGTTGACGTGACCATTGGCAGTGAATCATGTAGGTCAGTGCCCAGCATACTAAATGCAGTCATGATACTTTCATTCTGTGGTGGTCCACCTATCCCATTTAGTAAGCACCCAGTGCTTCTGACCCTGCACCATCCTGTTCTGCAAGGGGCAATACAATTTGTCGGTAAGTGTCACCCGGTTGACATGGCTATCTTGGTTGAAACGAGCAGTTTGTGTAACCTGTGAGATTTGGATTTGGGGGTCAATTGTTGGTGCATGGATAGAACAGGTGATGTACTCTAAAGTTACATATGAGGCCTGATTTATAGTCTGATGCAAAACTGGTGATTTAATAGTCAATTAGGCTGTTGGTGCAGTTAATGGAATATGACTTTTGAAGGTAGGCTCATTGATCTTGACCGTGCTTTTGAGATCATTAAAAACATCGAAGCAGAAGTAGGTCACTTTGCCTCTTCATGTATGCCCTACCAATCAGTGCAATCATGGCTGATCTTCTACCTTACTAACCCTGCATCCATTTATCAGAATGGTGGATTCCAGTTAATGGGGACACATCAGGATCAGTACATTTTGGCCCAATTAAGTGGCTGCCACAATTAGCCAAATTTTCATGAAAATAGTTTTGAAAGGGCAAACTATGTTCAACTGAGCAACAAATTATGTATTTAAATAAATACAGAACAAATTAGAATATTACCAATATAACTGTAGTACTATGATAACACCTAATAGTTCTCGACAGCAGAGTTCATACAGTGTACGCTGCTCTGTTCTTTTTGATTGACTGTAAATGAACAAAATCAGTGTTGAAGTCGTGTCAAAAATTGTTGCTTTGTCATTTGGCATCAGTAGGCTCAAATGAATACCATAGCACAAGCATACGCAATTGATGCTATTTAAAACCTATTTGCTCTAAGCATGCTGTAGTGTCACATGGCCAGACACAAGCACACAACTGATGCTAGTTAGAAACTGTTGCATTCTCCAAATCCTCATTTTCATTGTAGCATTCAAGATGATTATCAATATCTTAACTTCCTTCGTGGTTTCTAATTTGTTGAAGCAGTGAAATTGTTTCATTTTCATTCCCAGCCATTTCTTGCATCTCCAAGCCTGACTGCTTGAAACTGCAGTGAGAAAAACAGTTCTGAATTGTCTTACTGCTTATTTCTCGCTACCTATCCCTGACATGATCCACTGCTTTTTTGAACACAAGCTGATGATATTTAAAAACTGTTCACTCTAAGCACGGTGGAGTATTTAATGGCACACAAGTGCACACAACTGACGCTAGTTAGAAACTGTTTGGCAATACTCTCCCGTCCCAGTTCAGAGGCATTGTGTCCCAAATAAGTGAGGAAATTCTGGCTATTTTTTTGATTAGTTTATGTTGATTTAGAGTTGTCCCAAATAAGTGGCTGTCTGGATTAACCGATAGAATAACTAACCAGAATCCACTGTACAGTATATCATTTATTCACACCCAGTCCACTCCTGGTGCAAGGTCTCAGCCTGGAATATCAACTTGTATTCTTCCTCTGCAGATACTAATTGATGAGCTAAGTTCTTTCAGAGTTTAGTTTTTGCTGGCAGATCCCAGAATCTACAGTCTCGTTTGTTTTCATATCCTTTATTAGCTCGAGAGACCAGATCTCTTTACAATATTCCAGGCACAATCTTACCAGATATTTATATAATTGCACTTGAATGTTATTATTCTTGTACTCCTTCTTCTTTCAATAAAGACGAGCAAACCATTTGTCTTTCTAATTGTTTGCTGTATTTTGGCATCAGTGATTCACGTACACTGGTACCCAGGTCACTCTGAGCACCAACTCCTTACAGTCTCTCATCATTTAACTACTCTACTTTTCTATTTTCCCTACCAAATTTCCTCTTGCACTTTTCCACATTACACTCTATCAGCTGTGACCTTGCAGATTCACATAACCTGCATGAATCCATTTGAAACACAAAAGATACTGCAGATGCTGGAAATCCAGGACAACTCACACAAAACGCTGGAGGAACTCAGCAGGTCAGGCATCATCTATGGAAATGAATGTTAAAGTGAATTTTTTGAGGGTAATGATTTGTTTACATTTAAGTGACTTTGGCCACCAGACTTCTACTTGACAATGCACTTCCTGTGCTTCTGGCGCCGTAGTTTGACCTGATGCTGTAGTTTTGAAGACAGTATTATCTATGCATTATAAATATTAATTGTCTTCTATGTTAGCATGGGAAATGCCAAATAAATGTATCGTAGACTTAATTTACATTCCTAAAGGCTGTCGACATTTTGGCGTTGGAAGGAAAGGATGGTGTGATATTTTGCATGTAGCCTCAAAAGGAAGCATTGTCTTTAACTTTTTAAGTAGCGATTGCCTTTGTGTTTAGCATATAAATATTGAGCCCGCATTGGGCTAGCAGACGTTTCTGCGGAAGGTGTCTCCGTCCTTAAGATGCCTGCTGTAGCTTGTGTCGAAAAAAGAGGCTGCTTTGTACCTACCAGTGACTCTGTCTCTCTGGTGATTTCGTCCACGCTACAACAATGAATAAACTGTTGATGCTTCAGGCTGGGACATTCCATCAGGACTGGTAAGGAAGGGGGAAGATGCCAGAATAAAAGTGTAGGGAGAGGAGAAGGAGACCGAGCTTGAAGGTGATAGGTGAAGCCAAGTGGATGGGGGAGGGGGGAATGATGTAAGAAGCTGGAAGGTGACTTGCAGATGTAGGCGGGATGCAACTGAAACAAGAGGGATAAAATGGAGTTGTGGTATGTGGATGTGAGAGCAGGCAGAAACAATGGGCCTACCCAACCATTCAGCTTTGTGAATCTTGGGACCAAGTGTCAATTCTCTGGACACCTCCTCTTACTGACCCCTTGAAAAGGACCTCACTTGGGACCATCAGGATATTGTCTCTGACACCACCAGCAACCTCATCGACTCTGGAGATCTCCCATCCACTGCCACCAACCTCATTGTTCCCTTATCCCACACTGCAACACCTCGTATTCCAACTAAGTAGTCTTTAAGCTGATGGTATGAACATTGATTTCTCTTACTTGAATTACTTCTGGAAATTTTGCCCCTTCCATTCCCCACTCTGGCCTCTTACTACCTCTCCTCCCTGTTTATCACCTCCCTCTGGTGCCCTTCCTCCTTCCCTGTCTCCCATGGTCCACTCTCCAGTCCTTTACCTTTTCCACCTGTCATCTCTAAGCTTGTTACTTCCTCTCTCCCTCACCCCTCCCCCACCTGCCTGTCTACACCTATCACCTTCAAACTTGTCTTCCTTCCCTTACCCCTCCCTCCATATTCTGGCATCTTTCCCTTCCTCTCCAGCACTGATAAAGGGTCTTGGCCCAAAACATCGGCTGATTATTTATTCCCATAGATCTGCTGAGTTCCTCCAGCATTTTGTGTGTACATCCCTTTAAAACTTCTCTGCATCATCATTACAAGCCATACAGACCCCAACTTGGTATCATTAGCAAACATGGATACTATATATTATTGTAAACCCTCTCAACAAGATCATTGATATTGACTGAATATTAGAGCTCAACATTAACTCCTGCAACACTAGTCAACAACCTCCCAATCTCAAAGTGACCTATTTATTCCTAGTCATTATTTTCTGTTTGTTAACTGATCCTCAACCCACACAAGAATATTTCCTTCAATCCCATGTGCTTTATGATTTCTTCTGTGGCACTTTATTCAAGGTCTGAAAGTCCAATGAGCAGCATAGCTGTCTTCCTCATCAATTCTCAGCAAACTTGAACAAGTTACACGCCAATTCTGATCAGTCCTACTTTTTCAAATGTGCTCTTGCCACTCACTCAATGATAGACTTTAAGTATTTTCTCTGCAATTTTCTTCTCCCAACTTTGTTACGTAGTGGGGTTACGTTTACTTCCTTCCAGTTGAGGGGAACCTCAAGAAGAAAGAGGTGGGATTTTGGAAAATGTATTCTTTCTACCATCGTACTATGGTAATTTTGCTCATCCATTCTGCAGTCTCTTGAATAGATACAAGGACTGGAGTTTTCGTGGTGCTGTCTGGATCCAGATACTAGCCTCATTTGTAATTTCAATCTGTTCGCCTTACTCACCAGTTCTACAGTACTTATTGTTAAGGGCATGACGACCTCCTGGAGCAAAGTCTCCAGTGAGACCATAACCAGGTCTATTAATACTGTCTCATATGACAGGAAATTAGCTGCTTTGCAGCAATTGTAAAGTGCAAAGTTGCAAAAGTACAGCCCAAAGACAGTAAATTGCTACAAGTTTCAAAATAAATAGTGTTTAAAATGCATAATGATGCGTTGTTCGTGGACCTTCATTATAAAATCAGAATCAAGTTTATTATCACTGGCATATGTTGTAAAATTTGTTTTTTGTGGCTGCAATACAGAAAACAAAATAACTAAGTTACAATAAGTCTTTGATGATTGTCTTGGAGGAGGAGATGTTATTTTTGATCTCCCGATCAGGAAGTCGATGGTCTAGTTGCAGAGGGAGGTACAGGAGCTCAGGTTTTGAAGCTTGTTGATCAGTAATGAAGGAATGATGGTGTTGACCACTGAGTTATAATCAATAAACAGTAGGCTGACGTAGGCATTGTTGTTGACCAGCTGGTGCGAGGGTGAGTGCAGTGCCAATGAGATACATTCCCTATAGAACTGGTTGGTTGGGTGGCACAGGTTTTCAGTGCCAATGAGATACATTCCCTGTAGAACTGGTTGGTTTGGTGGCACAGGTTTTCAGTACCAATGAGATACATTCCCTATAGAACTGGTTGGTTGGGTGGCACAGGTTTTCAGTGCCAATCAGATACATTCCCTTTTGAACCGGTTGGTTGGGTGGCACAGGTTTTCAGTGCCTTGCCAGGTGCACCATTGGGCCTGAAGCTTTGTAAGAGTTCACCCTCTGGAAAGCTGTTCAGATGTCGGCCTCTGAGACAGATATAAGATGCTGCACGGAATTACACATGTATAATTTTATTCTGCCTTTCAAAGTGTACATAAAAGGCATTCATCTTAATTCAGCCATTTATGATGTTAGGTTTCACCTTGTATTTAGTAATAGCATGCAAACTCTGCCAAAGCTAAGGTGCATCCGATTCTGTCTCCAGCTTCCCTTGGAACTGTTTTTTCATACTTAAGATAGCCTTCCATAGGTCATACAACACAGGAACAGGCCCCAGGCTGATCTATTTCATAGAAAACCATTTAAGCTGCCTACTCCCAGCAACCTGCACTGGGTTAATAGCCCTCCACACCACTGCCACCCAGGTACCCATCCCAACTTCTCTTAAATGTTGAAATTGAGCTCACATGCACAGACATCCCGCCTCTCGCGGAAGTTGCAGGAGTCACCCGCACATTGACAGCGGCTCCCTGATGGCTGCAAATTATGTACAATATCCTGGAAATGGATTTTTTTCACACACACACACACACACACACACACACACACAAATGGGGGAGGGGGGAGAGAGGCAGAGGGGTAGGGAGGGGGGAGAGGGGGCGCAGGGAGAGAGGATGGATGGATGGCAGAGTGTTCCAAAAAAAGAAAAAAGAAAATATAAAACGTACTTCACCCCAGACTACACTAAAGTGTACCCCTGCCTAACAGGTGTCAAAAATAATGACAGTGTTGCTCGCTGCACTGCTTGCAACAGTGACTTTTCTATTGCCCATGGTGGGTTAAGACTGTAAAAGACATGTTGAGGTGAGTTTAACAGGTGTCATTCATTCATTATCATAACTAACGTTATTTAAACTAGCCGGCTATCTGCTAAGGAGCTGCTCTATTGCAGCTATCCCACCTCTCCGGAAAGTTCCAGGAGTCTCTCGCAAATTGATGGTGCTACCTCCCTGAAATGAGTTTTTGCAGGGTGGGATGTCTGCGTGCACCACTTGCATTTGCAGCTCATTCCACACACTCATGACCCTCTGAGTTTCCCCTCATGTTCCCCTTTAAGCTTGTCACCTTTCACGCTTAACCCACGACCTCTAGTTGTAGTCCCACCCAACCTCAGTGGAAAAAGCCTGCTTGCATTTCCCCATCTATACTCCTTCTGTGACCCGACTGGTGGTGTAGTGGCATCAGAGTCGGACTTGGGGACGAAAGGTCCCCAGCTCGAATCCAGCCGGCTCCCCTGCACACTGCTCCATGCTAGGTCACATACTTCTCCTTATTTAGTGTGTTTCCACTTCTCTCCAACAGCACTCCCTGCAAGAAAACACACCAATGAAGACCAGGATTCAGTGAGAACAACCTGATTACCCCACTGCTCTTAACTTGAGTGACCTTGAAACTGGAATCTTTCTTGTTGGAACAGCACAGGTCACACTAACACAGGACTTTGGCAGGTCAAGCACCATCTCTGGACAGGAATAAACAGACCCCTCATCAGGACAGACTGGAAAGGAAGGGGACAGAAGCTGGAATAAAGTGGTGCGGCGAGAGGAAGGAGTACAAGCTGGAAAGATATAGGCGAGACCAGGTGAGGGGGAAGGGGGCGGGGGGTGTGAGAGGCTGGGAGGTGATAGGTGGAAGAAGTAAAGGGCTGGACAAGAAGTAATCTGATAGAGACCATGGAAGAAAGGGAAGGAGGAGGGGGGAACCAGAGGAAGTGAAGAGAAGGGTAAGAGGGGAGCCCGCATGAGGGCTGGAAACAGAGAGAAGGAGGGAGTGGGGAAAGATTACTGGAAGTTGGAGAACTCGGTGTTTGTGCCATTAGGCTGGAGGCTACCCAGATCGAATATGAGATGTTGCTCCACCAATCTGAGTGTGGCCTCTTCAAGCAGTAGAGGAGACAACCAACACTCCAAAATGGGAATAGGAAGTTGAATTGAAATGGACAGCCAGTGGGAGACCCTGCCTTTTGTGGCAGATAGAGTGAAGGTGCTCAAATATATGATACCCCAATCTACGCCGAATCTCACCAATGTAGAGGAGGCTGCACCAAGTTACAGCAGGTGACCCAGGCAGACCTGCTGGTGAACTATCGCCTCACACGGAAGGACTGTTTAAGGGTCTGAATAGTGGTGAGGGAGGTGGTCTAGAGGCAGTTCACAGGGATAAGTGGAGGAGGGAGATCAGTGGGGAGCGATGAGTGGACAAGCAGAAAGCGAGAGTGGGGGGTGGGCAGGGAGAAGATGTGTTTAGTGGTAGGATCCCGTTGTAGATGGCAGAAGTTTTGGAGAGTGAAGTGCTGGACACAGAGGCTCGTGGGCTGGTAGGTAAGGACAAAGGGAACCCAGCATGCTGCAATGACAGTGTTTTCTCAAATGTTGCAAAGATGGACCAGTGGTAGTCATGGGATCCACTGCAAAGGCCCATGGATACAGCAGTAAATGCAAGAAACTTCAAACAAAAGACCGGAGATATTGGAGAAGCCATGGAATTTGTTTTCATAGTTCACAGTTGCAGCAGAAAGACTGGACAGGTGCATGATGGAAACAAGTCTAAAGACAGATGGGAGCTGATTGGGTAAATATGATCAGTACTATTTTCTTGTATGGGGTGGGGGGCAAAACACTGAGACAGATTAGTTGAGCCAATTGGACTGTTTTGGAATTCAACTCCCATATAATACTATGGTACCAAAGACATTTCCACATCAACAAGTGCTAATAAGAACAATCTGTGCACTCAGCAGAGAGACAGGTGAATAGTTGCCACAAAGAAGCAGCCGATCGAAGCCAGATGCAAGATGTCATCTGACTGACTTGGCCTCCACTTGTCCCTTCTCCACCCGCCCCACCGTTAAGGCTGATTTATGCTTCTGCGTCGGCTCTAACCTGTAGCCGATGCCGTAGCCTACACAAGTGGTCTATGCCCTTGTGAGCATTTATACTTCTGTACTGGTGTGTCCGCGTCGCTCTGCAATTCACCGCCAAAACGCTAGTTGGCGATGGGGTTTCTATGCCACTGTGTTGAGTTTCTTCGTGTACTTCAAGCAGTGGCGACTGAAACTGAGCGCATCATGTTGCAGTTGGAGCTAATAAATGTTGAACAAGAGTTACTTTTATTGAAGTTACTGCAACGTAGAAAGGAGGGAAGACGCAGGAGGAGATGGTGTGTACGAGCATTGAATGGATTGAGGCAGAAGGAGGGTGAATTTTCTGTGCTTGTCCGGCCACTGAGAGACAAGAAGCAACCAGAAATGCACAGGAGGAAATGCGATGCTACCAAGCCAACCAATCAGTTGTTGCTGTCTGCGTCACCGCAACGCGTGGTTACATTTTTGGGGAGATGCACGTCAGGCTACAGCGTAGGGTACGTGGTTACGCCGTCCCTATGGCACTAATTCAATGCAGAAGTATAAATTGCCCATAACTCCTTTCCCATGGCCTAGGGAACATTTAAGTGACACCCACCTGACTTGGGAACACAAAAGAGGAAACCGACCAAAATAATTAAGAACCAGCAGGTAAAGATAGTAATATGCCTGAAGTCATTTTCAGATACGTTTGATAAAAACAAAACTGGTGTTTATAATGTAAAGAAACAATCTTTCACAAAGGTAAGGTCGAATTTGGAGTATTGTGTGCAGTTCTGTTTACCTACTTAAAGAAAAGATATCAGTAAGATTGAAAGAGCACACAGAAAATTTACAAGTACGTTGCCAGGACTTGGGGAACTGAGCTATAGGGAAAGGTTGAATAGGTTTGGACTTTATTCCCTGGTGTGTAGGGGAATGAGGGGAGATTTTATAGAGGTATCCAAGATTATGAGGGATGTAGATAGGATAAATGCAAGCAGGCTTTTCTCATGGTGGAAGGGTGAGACTAGAACTAGAGGTCATAGGTTAAAGGTGAAAGGTGAAATACTTAAGGGTGAACCTTCACTCAGAGGGTGGTGCAAATGTGGAATCAGCTGCCAGAGGAAGTGGTGGATAAGGGTTTGATTTCAACATTTGAGAGAAATTTGGATAAGTACATGGATAGGAGGGGTACAGAGGGCGAGGTTCAGGTGCAGGCAGCTGGGACTAAGTGGAATAATAGTTTGGTACGGACTGGACAGGACAAAGGACCTGATTCTGTGCTGTAGTGGCCGATGAGCCTAAAGGTTAATTATGACGGAACTGGAACTGACAGCTACACAGCAAAAGGTCCTGAGACACTCATAGCAGCAGCATCAAACACAATTTGACACCAGGCCGTGAAAGGAGATTTTCGAACAGGTGACCAGCGTTTGGTCGATGGGAAGTTTCATAGGAGCATCACAGAGGTGGGGAGAGAGGCAGAAAGGTTTTGGGAAGGGATTCCAGAGCTTGAGACACAGACAGCTGAAGGCACAGTCATCAATAGCAGAGTGCTTAAAGTCATGGTTGAACAAGATGCTGGAATTGGAGGTGCAGAGATTGGGGGTGGGGTGATTTGTAGGTGTGGGAGAGGTTGCAGAAACAGACGGGATTGAAAGCAAGAGTCTTAAGATTGAAATGTTGTTTAACTAGGAGTTTAGGTTGTTTGGTGAGGACAGAAGAGATGGATGAAAGGTCTTGGTGCATGTTAGAACAAGGCAGCAGTGTTTTGGACGATTAAAAATTGTTAGTTGTTAAACAGGAGATTGGACAGGTGGTTTGACATTTTTTGGAAGGAGGTGCAGAGATAACAATGCAAGGTGGGAGTCTCAGAGTGTGGGAACATCTGGAGAATTAGAATCCAGAGCTGGAACAGGGGAAGACAAGATTTGGGATACTTGGCCGGGAAAGGCTAAGTGGGCTAGGTGGGATGAAGCCATGGAAGGATTTGTAAATAAGTGCATGAATTTTGATATCAATCCCCTGTATTGCCAAGTCAATGGAAGTCAATGGGAGTAACTAAGGAGTATGGCATAGAAGCATTTGCAGCTCCTCAGTATGGCCATTTGCAAGGGTGCTACCGGACCTCTTCCTTAAAGCTGTGGATCAAAGTGCTCCCCTCTACCTTTTGGAAGAGGTAGTGTGAGTACATCTCATCCCACTTCATGGAATGGATTCTGAGTCGGAAGATGATCTTGGAGGGTTCTGAGACAAAGACTGAGGCCTGCTGGCTCTCC
This sequence comes from Mobula birostris, assembly GCF_030028105.1. Lineage (NCBI taxonomy): Eukaryota > Metazoa > Chordata > Chondrichthyes > Myliobatiformes > Myliobatidae > Mobula > Mobula birostris. The sequence continues at coordinate 40,559,258 of NC_092379.1, forward strand.
ACTTCTCAGTGTTCCTCCCTAACATCCACACCCTTGACTGCAACAGGAGAAGATTCTGCAAGCATGTCAGAAGTTGACTCAAGTCCTGCTGACCCTGTCTTGGTTTCTGAATACCTTTTCATATGAAGGATCTCCTGATGATTTCAATGCATTTGTTCTATTATTCATCCAAATCAAACTGGCTTTATGCCAGGTAGATATATGCAGTTTAATTTGCGACATCCTTTCAATACTTTATACACAAAACATGCAGAAGAGGCTGTAGTCATTTCATTAGATGCGCAACATGCGTTTGACCAAGTGGAATGGCCATATATGATGTTTGCACTTAAGAAATTTGGATTTGGACCATCTTTCATTAAATGGATTGAGATAATTTATTCACACCCATCTGCTTCTATTATCACTAATCAGAATATTTCCTCCCCTTTTGCAATTCATCGTGGGACTCGTCAAGGCTGCCCCTTTCTCCATTTTTGTTTGCAGTTATCATTGAGCCACTGGCTGTTAGCATCCGACAGGACCCTTTGATAGCTCCTATTGATATGCATGGACATAAACATCACCTTTCGTTATACGCTGATGATGTCAAGCCAGCGAGCACTGTGAGGGTCATGGTTTTTGACTTCTCCAATGCGTTCAACACCATCCGCCCTGCTCTGCTGGGGGAGAAGCTGACAGCGATGCAGGTGGATGCTTCCCTGGTGTCATGGATTCTTGATTACCTGACTGGCAGACCACAGTACGTGTGCTTGCAACACTGTGTGTCCGACAGAGTGATCAGCAGCACTGGGGCTCCACAGGGGACTGCCTTGTCTCCCTTTCTCTTCACCATTTACACCTCGGACTTCAACTACTGCACAGAGTCTTGTCATCTTCTGAAGTTTTCTGATGACTCTGCCATAGTTGGATGCATCAGCAAGGGAGATGAGGCTGAGGTCAGGGCTATGGTAGGAAACTTTGTCACATGGTGTGAGCAGAATTATCTGCAGCTTAATGTGAAAAGGACTAAGGAGCTGGTGGTAGACCTGAGGAGAGTTAAGGTAATGGTGACCCCTGTATCCATCCAGGGGGTCAATGTGGACATGGTGGAGGATTACAAATACCTGGGGATACGAATTGACAATAAACTGGACTGGTCAAAGAACACTGAAGCTGTCTACAAGAAGGGTCAGAGCCATCTCTATATCCTGAGGAGACTGAGGTCCTTGAACATCTGCCGGATGATGCTGAGGATGTTCTACGAGTCTGTGGTGGCCAGTGCTATCATATTTGCTGTTGTGTGCTGGGGCAGCAGGCTGAGGGTAGCAGACACCAACAGAATCAACAAATTCATCCGTAAGGTCAGTGATGTTGTGGGGACGGAACTGGACTCTCTCACAGTGGTGTCTGAAAGGAGGATGCTGTCTAAGTTGCATGCCATCTTGGACAATGTCTCCCATCCACTACATAATGTACTGGGTTTTCAGAGGAGTACATTCAGCCAGAGACTCATTCCACTGAGATCCAACACAGAGCGTCATAGGAAGTCATTCCTGCCTGTGGCCATCAAACTTCACAACTTCTCCCTTGGAGGTTCAGACACCCTGAGCCAAAAGGCTGGTCCTGGACTTATTTCATAATTTACTGGCATAATTTACATATTACTATTTAACTATTTATGGTTTTTTTACTATTTATTATTTATGGTGCAACTGTAACGAAAACCATTTTCCCCCGGGATCAATAAAGTATGACTATGACTATGAGTATATCTCCAGCCCACAAACATCAATACCCGCCCTTCTGACTCTAATTAATCATTTTGGTAGTTTCTCAGGTTTCTCTGTTAATTGGGATAAGCGTGAACTAATGCCAGTCACTGCAGTGGTTTAATACAGCATATTTACAGTCCATTCCCTTTAAAATAACTCATGATAATTTTTCCTATCTTGGTGTGACTAATACAAAAAACCCAGATGACCTTTTGCAAGTGAATTGGCGAAACAAAGGTGAGCAGGTTAAATGCAATATTGACTTTTGGAAAACCATTCCGATTTCTTTGGTGGGGGGGGGGTTAATGCAATCAAGGTAATTGTACTGCCACGATTTCTTCATCGTTTCCAGTCAATTCCATGTTTTATTCCTCTGTCATATTTTAAGCAATTGGATTCAATTATTATACCCTTCATTTGGAATTATAAAGCCATTAGAATTACTAAAAAACACTTGTCAAAGCCCAGGGAAGCAGGTGGTTTTGCCCTGCTGGACGTTAAAATGTATTACTGGGCTGCCCACCTATCCATGCTTGCATGGTGGAAAAAAGGCCCACCCTCTACCTCAGACTCGTGCCCAGCATGGTTACTCAGAGAGCGAGTGCTTTGTAAAAAGACTTCCTTACAAGCTCTCCTTATTTGCCCCACTGCAGTTAATAAGTCACATTTTAGTAACAGCTTCGTGGTTGGCAGCACTACAAGAATTTGGAAGCAGATTCAACTCCACGTTAAGGCCGCAAAAATTTATATTAACACTCTGATTTGTGACAATCATTCCTTTTTGCCTGGCCTGAATGATACTGTTTTTTTCTACCTGGAAACAGAGAGGCATCTGTAGTGTAGGTGACCTATATAGTAATGGAAGCTTTGCCTCATTTGCACAGTTACAAGCAGTTTATAATATCCCTGCATCTAGTTTTTTTTAGATATTTACAAATTCAGATTATGTTAGGAAATATATACCTAACTTCGAAGTTTTAGACAAACATGAGTCCCTGGAGGCAATAAATAAATTTGATCCTGTTACTCGTAGTGCGGTATCCTATCTTTGTCAGATTCTACAGAATGCAGCTCGGGTGAATACTGCAGGTCTTAAACAGGCATGGGTGGATGAACTGGGTATAGAACTGACAGAGGAGGTCTGGGATGGTGTTTAAAGAGTATACATGATTGTTCGGTCAACGTCAGACACAGACTTATACAGTTTAAAACAATACATAAACTTCATTGTTCCAAAGTAAAGTTGCACAGTTTCTACCCTGAAGTTTCACCAGTTTGTAATAGATGTAAATCTGTGAGCAGTAACTTGTCACGTTCATTCTGGTCATGTTGTAAGCTTTATGCATACTGGAAAAGTATTTTTCACTCTTTCTCTGCGGCTTATGGGAAGCGACGGGAACCAGACCCGCTCATAGCCATCCTTGGAGCAACAAGCTCCCTATCTTCAGCCAATAGGTATGAAAAAAAGGCTGTATTGTTTGACAGGGTGATTGCTAAGAAGTTAATCCTGCAAATGCCGAAAATGGACTCTGTGCCTACGTACGATCTGTGGCTGAGAGAACTGGCAAATACTGTACATTTGGAGAGACTGAGACTATGTAATGAGGACAGAGGGGACATCTTTGAAAGGATATGGGGCCCTGTATTGGACTTTCTCACGGGGTGAGGACTGAGGTTTTTTGGTGCGGTGCACCTCTGCTGTGTATGTTTACTTTAGCCTTCATATTTTTCTCCCTTTTGCTGCTCGATATTTAATTAGATTTTGTTAAGGTCGTGGTTTTTGTAAATGTGCTTTTTTTTGTACAATAAAAAAAATTAAAAATAATATGAAAAAAAAGAATTTAAGAAATATGTTTTAGAACTTAAGGAAAATACTCAGATTTTATGGTTGAAGCCCAGGGTGCAGAACTGCAACAACAAATAGAAGTAGTCGACAAGAACAACTGTGAATTGGAAAGGAGATTGGAAAATGGAGGAAATTATTACAAGGATACAAAAAGAAAAGGAGTGTGTTGCAAAGCGAATTATCTACATTTGGATTATAACATGAAAACATGGAAGCAAATGAAGAAGAACTCCGAGGTCTCAGTAAACAACTGCAGGCTACGATCCAAGAAAAGGAAAACCTGAAAAAGCAGCAGACTTGGAAAAACAGCAATTTTAAAAGTATCACGTGCAATAATTACTATTCTTTAACAAGACGATTTTAGTCTTACAAGTGATGCAGATGAAATCAATGTAATTGAGGTAATGCAACTACATGAAAGCATGTGAGAAAATTAGGGAGGGATAGCAGTTTGTGGCATTATCTAATGAGCACATTAAGCAGTCACCAGGAATTGCAACTACAGAGTGATGCTAATAGAGAACTGCAGGCTGAACTAGATTGTCTAAAGTAGAGAACTCTTCAGGACATATTTGGTTGGAACACCACGAGTCTAGCAGATGGCGGTAATGCACTGAAAAACTGGTTGCCAACCGCCATAAAACACAAAAGAAGAATTAGTAGAGGTCCAACTGCTGGTGAGTCAGTATCCTGGCAAAAACTACACCACGAAGACAAAAGAACACTCCAGGCAACTCCGCGAAAAGGTTATTGAAAAGCACAGGTCAGCAGATGGATACAAGAATATTTCTCAGTCGCAGAATATCCCTTGGAGTACAGTTAAGTCAATCATCAAGAAATGGAAAGGATATGGCGCAGCTGTAAATCTGAAGGGAGTAGGCCGTTCTCGAAAACTGAGTGACCGTGCAAGAAGGGGAGTAGTGAGGGAGTACATGAAGAGACCTGTGACAACCCTGGAGAAGTTACAAGCTTCAGAGGCTGAGACGGGAAAGTCTGTGCATACAATGACTGTGCTTCAAAGTTGCAGTTTTATGGAAGAAGAAACGATGAATTATGAAAGGAATCTGGTGACTAACATCAAAGAAGACACTAAAAGCATTTTTAAGTATATAAAGGGCAAAAGAGAGTTAAGGGTAGCTATAGGACCAATAGAAAATGATGCTGGAGATATTGTAATGAGAGACGCAGAGATGGCAGAGTATTTTGCATCAGTCTTCACAGTGGAAGACATCTGCAGTATACCGGACACTCAAGTGTGTCAGGGAAGTGAAGTATGTGCAGTGAAAATTACGACTGAGAAGGTGTTCAGGAAGCTTAATGGTCTGAGGGTGGATAAATCTCCTGGACCTGATGGAATGCACCCTTGGTAGCTGGAGAGATTGCAGAGGCATTAGCAATGATCTTTCAAGAATCGATAGATTCTGGCATTGTACCGGATGACTGGAAAATTGCAAATGTTACTCTGCTATTTAAGA